>NC_057808.1:386064152-386266789 GCF_018294505.1 Triticum aestivum | reverse complement strand
GCAAGGTTATGTTGCTCATATCGTGCGTATGGTATCTTGCATTGCTATGTCATTTGCTTAGTTTAGACATGATTTGTGTGAATGCCACCTATTTAGTGTCTAATTACCATATATATGAATTATGCAATGCCATCTTTTTGCAAGACATTATATATGTGAATTATGCAATGCTATCTTGTTGCAAGGCATTATATATGTGAATTATGCAATGCCATGTTGTTTAGCTAAGCGTCATATATGTGAATTATATCATGCCGTCCTTTTTTTGTATTTCTCATTGCTTTTGTCGACAATGTTTGTATATTCAACTGCTCTTCCTGTGCATCAGCCATTTGAATTGGTGATGGAGAATCTGGAGTGAAAACAAGGTCTTCAGAGCAGACAATGCTACTTGGTGAAGCAGATATGTTGTTGGTTACAGATAGCTCTTCAGATGAGGATTCAGAGGCAGATGACCAGTCCTATTATCCCCCTGGGGTGTATGCTCAAACTTGGCAGGGTTATATTACTCATATCATGCATATGTTGTATTGGAATGCTTAGTTTTTACATCATATACACGATATTGAATGCCATCTCCTTAGTTGACACATCATATATGCGATTGCCCTCTGCTCACTTCCTTAGTATATAAATCATATATTTTAATTATATCATGCCATGATGTTTACATTGACAGCATGTATCTAAATTATGGCATGCCAACCCGTTTTCTAAAGACATATGTCGGTGTGGAACGACACCTATGGGATCACAAGAATCCCTACTACGGTTGCCGGGGCGCAGGGTTGCAAGAAGAGAAGGAGTAGTAATCAGCACAAGAATCGTTTACCTAGGTTCGGGCCGCGAGGATGCGTAAAACCCTAGTCCTACTTTGGTGGGTGTATTTCAGAGAGTTCTTGAGCTCTCGAACTATCTATGGTGGATGCGTGGTTTCAAAGAGCCGAATCCCTCTCCATTATGCCATGGGCCTCCTTTTATAGTCGAAAGGGGCTGACACGGTGGCACACAGGAGGTGGAAAGGCGCACAGTGCTACGAGCTTATCGCTCATATTACAGGACAAGACACATTTAATGCACCGCTGAGGTGTCCCTTAGCTTTATCGCGGACGGGAGCGAGGCCCATCCCATCCTTCGCCGCTCCTCCTCGCTTCGACATGCGCCCTGGCCAGCGATGCGTGCTGCGCCATGTAGGCAGGCAGGCAGCTGAGGTGGCGCGGTGGTGGAGCCTTCACGAAGATCTGCATGCCCCCACGCAGGCGTGTGCTGAGTTGGCCCGGGAGCTGCATGTTGCCACGCAGGTGCCTGCCTAGCTGTTTGGGCTAGTAGCTGCATGCGAACGGCGGAGGAAACTTGGTTGGTACGGGCCTGGCAGTGGCCCCGCTGACGCTCTTGGCGAGGGCCTTGCCGGGTGGCCCGGCAAGGGTCTTGCCGTGGCGTGCTGTCGTCCCCGGCAAGGATCTTGCCGGGGGTCTTGTGGCCCTCCTCGGTAAGGATCTTGTCGAGGATCGTTGTCTATCAATCCTCATCTGATCTTGAGTATTTCTTGTCTTCACAAAGATCTGCATGCCACCATGGAGGTGCCTCCCGAGCCCTAGTTCCAACGTGGTTGGTTGAGTTGGAACCCGCGGGCTCGAGGGTGGCTCACTCCGCTGGTGTGGGCGAGCCGCCCCGGCAAGGGCCTTGCCGGGGCTGCGGAGGCTGCCCTTGCAAGGGTCTTGCCGGGGAAACCTGCTTCGTCCCTCTGGTCTCTGTGGTCTTGGCCTTGGCGTTGCCTTGTTTGCCTTGAGCTTCGATTTTACCTTGGTTCACCTCCCTTGTTCTGCTTGGTGCGGCCCTGGGCGCGGCTCCGACTGTCCGTGCACAGGTAAAGGGGTACAAAGGTGCGCCCCTTCTTTTGTACACCGACAGGAGCCCCCGGGCCTGGGCCACACATAAGCATGACACGTTGTTGTGCCAGGCCCAAAACGGTGTGCGTGCAGGCAGGGCGGTTATTACCATGGTAAAACTTTTCGCGCGCTGCGCGTCCCACGACCCGCGTTGGATGCGCGACGTGGAGGGGTGCGCGTGACGTGGGGGGCATGCGTGGGGCGGTTTCCGCATGCATGCGTCACATCATGGTAAAGAGGCGGCTCGCGCCTTCCCCATAAAAAGAGGGAGGCGTGGAGGCGCGGCTCATTTACCGCACGGGGCCGGGTCGCGGTCTTCAAGGCGTCCACACCCCACGATCACGGGGTGGGGAGAGGCCGCTTCACCTGTCCATTCGACCCTGCACATTTGCCACGTGTCCTTCATGCAACTGGCGGGCTGTGGAGGCGGGAAACCGGGCCGTCGCTGATTGGGGCAGCGGGTCGGTCCTGATTCCCTGCGCCTCCGCCGGCCGGATTGGCCGAGTGGGGCGGCCGAGCCTCGACCCCGCCCCTTTATAAAGAGGGGGAGGGAGGGCGCCATCCTACACTCTTCTATCATCTATCTCCTCCTGCTTCTGCTTCTTCCTTTCACCTGCCATGGAGAAGGGGAATCCCGGTCCCTCGATGGTGGCGATGAGGGTCGTCGCTCGACAGCGTGTCCCTCCTCCTCCTGAGCCCGCGGTGGTGGAGCCGGCCGCGAGGGGAAGGGGAGGGGGCGAGGTCGTGGGTGAGGCCGTGGCAGAGGTCATGGTGCTCGGGGAAGAGGAGGACGGGGCGGCGCGCCGGCCTCGCCCCCACCAATGATGCCTTTCTCGATGGAGGGCCATGTTGGAGACCAGCCCCGCGAGTTCTTCATCAGGCTGCGCCGGCCTCCGCATCGCCGTCTTCGCCTTCCCGCCCCGTTTTCTCGGGAGATGGAGCGTGACCCGCCCAGACCCTCAGGATGCATATGAGGGGCTGCGGGAACGGGGGCACGCGGGTCGACGTCGAATTCCCGGCTCCTCGGGTCATGTACCTCCATCGTGGATGGAAGACGTTCGCTCGCATCCACAGCCTGACGGCGGGGCTCATCCTCTACTTCAAATTAATGGAGGACGGCCTGCTCTCCGTCAAGGTCTTCGGAGACTTTGGAACTCGCCTGAAGTGCTGCGTGGAGAGATCCTCCGATGGAGACTCCGACGATGGAAGCTCTTCCTCGAGCAAAAGTGATGAGGAGGACAGCAGGGCAGATGACGGGGATGAGTCCGACTAGGCGTCGGACGCCCCGCGCCTGGGCGGGTGCGGCAGCAGCAGCATCTGCACCTGGACGCACCTCCGGTGGAGTTTTGCCGGGGGAGGGGCGAGCTCCTTGAACTTCTCGGGGTCGTCTCCTTGGGCGGCTGGCGTCGGGAGGCTGCGGAAGAGGAAGAGGGCGGGCGGCAAGGCCGTCAACTCAGAGTACGCGGGCACCGATGCCTTCAACGCGTATTGCTGGTCCTGCCGCCTCGTCTTCCAGCTCCTTTCCCGGCACCGTCATCACCAACCCACCCTTGGGTAGCCGCCGAGGTGTTCTCTTGGTGCTTTCTGCCGCTTGTAGCTCGCCTAGGCACCCCTTTTGCCCTTTCGCCTTCTTTACCTGCCTCATGAGGAGAGGTACAAGAAAGGGATTACGGGCATCTCATCTCTTTTTAGCTTGTAAGCCTTCGGGCCTTCGTTAAATTTAGAACTTGTAATCCCCTTGCTCATGTTTTTCATTTCATACGAACTGTACCTGTACGGGACGTTTTTAATGAAAAAGGGGTGTTTTCCGGGGTTTTAGTTCGTGGGTGGATCCCGCGACAAGGAGTGAATCCTTGTTATTATTTAAGATAAACGTTTTTCCGCCCGGCAACAGGCCTTGCCGTCCCCCCACTTCGCTCGACCATTCTCGCGCCTTTGGCGGAGGCAGGGATGAAGTGGGCTTAGGCTCCTCGTTCTATTTCCTTGCCGCCGCGACTACGACCAAATCCAGGCCCAGGAGATAATCCTTGGGTATAGAAAAGGGGAGCACGGTGGCCTAGAAATAAAACGAGGTTTCACATATCCCAGTTCCATATCGAAATGCATGACAGAGGATAAAAGACTTATCTGGATCTGCAGCGTCCGGCAACCTAATCTTGCCGCGGTTGGATCCTTGTACTTGCAGCCCCTGCAACTCTGGTTTGCCGGGGTCGGGACGCCGGTCCGTTCCTTTTCTTCCAAGTAGCTCAGCAGAAGTGCTCATGTTCCCTGCGAACCAAAAGAGGACAGGAAAGAACAGAGAGACGCGCACTCGACCTCTAGGCTATGGGTTAGTCGACGCTAAGCACTATCAACCCTAACCAAGGAAGAGACTCGACCTAGCATGCATGCTATAACTTAGGGCACCAGCGCTTCATTTATTTGTGCCCAGGGTCTGCGCCTGGCTTTGTACAAAGGGTTACATGCCTTGCCGGCAAGGCTTGTACAAAAGGTGGCTTGTCGGGGGGGCCAGCAAGCCGCGCCTCATGGGTAAAACTTGCGAAGATGCTTGATGTTCCAGGAGTTGCTCACTGGAATAGCATCTTCGGTCTCCAGGCGGACTGCGCCAGGCCTGGTGACTCGTATTACCCGATAAGGGCCTTCCCACTTTGGCGTCAACTTGTTGGAATTCTTGGCCGACTGAACACGCCAAAGAACAAGGTCGCCTTCCTCAAAGCTTTGGGCATGAACCTTGTGGCTATGGTAGCGACGCAAGGCTTGCTGGTAGCGTGCTACTCTCACAGCAGCCCGAAGACGATCTTCCTCAAGGAGCGTCGCGTCATCTTGTCGCAACTGCTCTTGCTCAAGCTCATCATAAGCGAGCACTCGAGGTGACCCGTATATGAGTTCTGTGGGGAGAACTGCCTCCGCCCCATATACTAGGGCAAAGGGTGTCTGATACGTCTCCGTCGTATCTATAATTTTTTATTGTTCCATGCCAATATTATTCAACTTTCATATACTTTTGGCAACTTTTTATACTATTTTTGGGACTAACATATTGATCCAGTGCCTAGTGCCAGTTCCTGTCTGTTGCCTGTTTTATGTTTCGCAGAAACCCCATATCAAACAGAGTCCAAACAGGATAAAAACGGACGGAGAATTATTTTGGAATATTTGTGATTTTTGGGAAGTAAAATCAACGCGAGACGGTGCCCGAGGTGGCCACGAGGGTCGGGCCCACGCCCACTTCAGGCAGGCGTGCCCCTGACCCTCGTGGGCCACCCGTAAGGCGGTTGATGCTCTACTTTGGCCGCAAGAAAGCTAATTTTTGGAAAAATATCTGGGCGAAGGTTTCATTCTAATCGGAGTTACGGATCTCCAGATATAAAAGAAATGGTGCCAGGGCAGAATCAGGGAACGCAGAAACAGAGGGAGACAGAGAGACAGATCCAATCTCGGAGGGGCTTTCGCCCCTCCCATGCCATGGAGCCCAAGGATCAGAGGGGAAACCCTTCTCCCATCGAGGGAGGAGGTCAAGGAAGAAGAGGAAGAAGGGGGCCCCTCTCCTCCGGTGGCGCCGGAACGCTGTCGTGGCCATCATCATCACCGCAATCTTCACCAACAACTTCACCGCCACCATCACCAACTCGTCCCCCCTCTATGCAGCGGTGTAACCTCTCTCTTACCCGTTGTAATCTCTACTTAAACATGGTGCTCAACGCTATATATTATTTCCCAATGATGTATGGCTATCTTATGATGTTTGAGTAGATCTGTTTTGTCCTATGGGCTATTTGATGATCAAGATTGGTTTGAGTTGCATGTTTTATTATTGGTGCTGTCCTATGGTGCTCTCCTCCGTGTCGCGCAAGCGTGAGGGATTCCTGCTGTAGGGTTTTCAATATGTTCATGATTTGCTTATGGTGGGTGGCGTGAGTGACAGAAACACAGACCCGAGTAAGTAGGTTGTTTGCGTATGGGATAAAGGGGACTTGATACTTTAATGATATGGTTGGGTTTTACCTTAATGATCTTTAGTAGTTGCGGATGCTTGCTAGAGTTCCAATCATAAGTGCATATGATCCAAGTAGAGAAAGTATGTTAGCTTATGCCTCTCCCTCAAATAAAATTGCAATAATGATTACCGGTCTAGTTATCGATTGCCTAGGGACAAATAACTTTCTCGTTAAAAAATCTCTCTACTAAAACTAATTTAGTTGTGTCTTTATCTAAACAGCCCCTAATTTTTATTTACGTGCTCTTTATTATCTTGCAAACTTATCCAAAAACACCTACAAAGTACTTCTAGTTTCATACTTGTTGTAGGTAAAGCAAACGTTAAGCGTGCGTAGAGTTGTATCGGTGGTCGATAGAACTTGAGGGAATATTTGTTCTACCTTTACCTCCTCGTTGGGCCTGACACTCTAACTTATCGAAAGAGGCTACAATTGATCCCCTATACTTGTGGGTTATCAAGACCTTTTTCTGGCGCCGTTGCCGGGGAGCAATAGCGTGGGGTGAATATTCTCGTGTGTGCTTGTTTGCTTTATCACTAAGTAATTTTTATTTGTTGTTCTTAGTTGTTCTCTATCTTTAGTTATGGATATGGAACACGAAATACCAAAAAAATTAAGTGTATTTGCTACTCATGGAGATGGGGAACCTCCTAAAACCCTCGATGCTCGTTATGTGACAGATATTATGTACTACTTTGATAATCCAGAGAAAACCCCATTCAATTTGGTAATGGGAGTAACATTGGATCAATGTGAATACTTTAGGGATTATCGCTTGACACAAAAAGGGAAACTATTATGGGATCAAATTTGTATATTGAAGTGGTATGCTCGGCAAGTATGCTTGAGTTATGATTATACTTGTTGCTCTAGGATGAAGGCTCCACACCTTCCCTTTTCATGCAAATTTAATGATAATAAAACCTTAGCTTCTGATGCTAATGGTATATATGATTACTATGATGTGGAACAAATAGAAGAATTTGTTGCTTTTATGGGTGCTTATGAAATTGAATCTATGTTTAAAGAGTTTGAAGATTTTGATGATGCTGTTTATAGACCTGAAAATTTAGCTATCCTCAAATATTGTTATGAGAATTATGAATACAATTCTGATATTAATGCACTTATTGAGAAAGTCTCCGCTGTCCAAGAAGAGACTAATATTTTGCAGGAATCTATGGAAGAAGAAGTTGATGAAACTGTGAGCTCATTGGATGAAAAAGATGATGAGGAGAGCGAAGAACAAAAGGAGGGAGAGCGGATTAGCTACCCGTGCTCACCTTCTAATGAGAGTGACTCTTCAACTCATACATTGTTTAATTTCCCTTCGTGCTTACCGAAGGATGATTGCTATGATGACTATTATGATCCCATTGATTCTCTTGAAATATCCCTTTTTGATGATGCTTGCTATGCTTGTGGCCAAGATGCCAATATGAATTATGCTTATGGAGATGAACTTGTTATAGTTCCTTATGTTAAACATGAAATTGTTGCTATTGCACCCACGCATGATAGTCCTATTATCTTTTTGAATTCTCCCAACTACACTATATCGGAGAAGTTTGTGCTTATTAAGGAATATATTGATGGGTTGCGTTTTACCATTGCACATGATAATTTTGATAGATATAATATGCATGTGCTTGCTGCTCCTACTTGCAATTATTATGAGAGAGGAACTACATCTCCGCCTCTTTATGTTTCCAACACGATAGAATTGCAAGAAACTACTTATACTATGCATTGGCCTTTACTATGCGTGCATGAATTGTTCTTTTATGACATGCCGATGCATAGGAAGAGAGTTAGACTTCGTCACTACATGATATATGTTACTTTGTACTCACTACTAAATTACAAATCATTGCTAATTAAAATTGGCTTTGATATACCTTGCGATCCGGGTGGATTCATTACTTGAGCACTATATGCCTAGCTTAATGGCTTTAAAGAAAGCGCTGCTAGGGAGACAACCCGGAAGTTTTAGAGAGTCATTTATTTCTGTTGTGTGCTTTTATAGAGTTTAAAAATAAAAATAATGTGCCAAGGTTTGCCTTTAGGATGTTTACAATGCTTGTTGGTTTGTACGGTGCAGGACATAAACTTTGGCTGTAGTGCGCGATTTTTAGTTTTTTACTGGAACATCAAACGGTTCTGATTATTTTTGCACTGTGTTTCTATACAAATTGTTTATGTTTCCTAATTTTGGCAGAAATTTTCAAGTATCAGTAGTATGGTGAATGTTCATATTATTACAGACTGTTCTGTTTTAGACAGATTCTGTTTTTGATGCATAGTTTGCTTGTTTTGATGAGACTATCAATTTCTGTCAGTTGATTAAGCCATGAAAAAGTTATATTACAGTAGCTACAATGACAAAACAAAATATGAATTGGTTTGCAACAGTACTTAGAGTAGTGATTTTCTTTATTATACTAACGGATCTTACCGAGTTTTCTGTTGAAGTTTTGTGTGGATGAAGTGTTCGATGATCGAGAAGGTCTCGATGTGAGAAGAAGGAAGAGAGGCAAGAGCTCAAGCTTGGGGATGCCCAAGGCACCCCAAGTAAATATTCAAGGAGACTCAAGCGTCTAAGCTTGGGGATGCCCCGGAAGGCATCCCCTCTTTCTTCAACAAGTATCGGTATGTTTTCGGATTCATTTCGTCCGTGTGATATGTGCAGATCTTGGAGCGTCTTTTTCTTTAGTTTTCATTTTTCTTTTATGCACCATGCTGGTATGAGATAGTCCTTGGTTGATTTATAGAATTCTCTTTGCACTTCACTTATATCTTTTGAGTATGGCTTTATATAATGCTTCATGTGCTGCACTTATATCATTTGAAGTTTGGATTGCCTGTTTCTCTTCACTTAGACAACCGCCATTTGTAGAATGCTCTTTTGCTTCACTTATATTTGTTAGAGCGTTGGCATATCTTTTGTATAAAGAATTGAACTCTCTTGCTTCACTTATATCTATTTAGAGAGATAACATGAATTGGTCATTCACATGGTTAGTCATAAAATCTACATAAAACTTGTAGATCACTGAGTATGATATGTTTGATTCCTTGCAATAGTTTTGCGATATAAAGATGGTGATATTAGAGTCATGCTAGTGGGTAGTTGTGGATTGTAGAAATACTTGTGTTGAAGTTTGTGATTCCCGTAGCATGCACGTATGGTGAACCGTTATGTAACGAAGTTGGAGCATGAGGTATTTATTGATTGTCTTCCTTATGAGTGGCGGTCGGGGACGAGCGATGGTCTTTTCCTACCAATCTATCCCCCTAGGAGCATGCGCGTAGTACTTTGTTTCGATGACTAATAGATTTTCGCAATAAGTATGTGAGTTCTTTATGACTAATGTTGAGTCCATGGATTATACGCACTCTCACCCTTCCATCATTGCTAGCCTCTTCGGTACCGTGCATTGCCCTTTCTCACCTCGAGAGTTGATGCAAACTTCGCCGGTGCATCCAAACCCCGTGATACGATACGCTCTATCACACATAAGCCTCATTATATCTTCCTCAAAACAGCCACCATACCTACCTATCATGGCATTTCCATAGCCATTCCGAGATATATTGCCATGCAATTTCCATCATCATCATATACATGACTTGAGCATTTATTGTCATATTGCTTTGCATGATCGTAAGATAGCTAGCATGATGTTTTCATGGCTTGTCCGTTTTTTGATGTCATTGCTACGCTAGATCATTGCACATCCTGGTACACCACCGGAGGCATTCATATATAGTCATATCTTTGTTCTAGATATCAAGTAGTAATATTGAGTTGTAAGTAAATACAGGTGTGATGATCATCATTATTAGAGCATTGTCCCAGTGAGGAAAGGATGATGGAGACTATGATTCCCCCATAAGTCGGGATGAGACTCCGGACGAAAAAATAAGAGAAAGGCCAAAAAAAGAGAAGGCCCGAAAAAAGAAAAAAAAAGAGAAAACAAAAAAATGAGAGAAAAAGAGAGAAGGGGCAATGTTACTATCCTTTTACCACACTTGTGCTTCAAAGTAGCACCATGTTCTTCATATAGAGAGTCTCTTGAGTTATCA
This sequence comes from Triticum aestivum, assembly GCF_018294505.1. Taxonomy (NCBI): domain Eukaryota; kingdom Viridiplantae; phylum Streptophyta; class Magnoliopsida; order Poales; family Poaceae; genus Triticum; species Triticum aestivum. The sequence continues at coordinate 386,256,816 of NC_057808.1, read as the reverse complement.
CTTTCTTATACTAGTGGGAATTTTCATTATAGAACTTCGCTTGTATATTCCAACGATGGGCTTCCTCAAATGCCCTAGGTCTTCATGAGCAAGCAAGTTGGATGCACACCCACTTAGTTTCAGTTTGAGCTTTCATATAATTATAGCTCTAGTGCATCCGTTGCATGGCAATCCCTACTCCTCACATTGACATCAATTGATGGGCATCTCCATAGCCCGTTGATTAGCCGCGTCGATGTGAGACCTTCTCCTTTTTTGTCTTCTCCACATAACCCCCATCATATTATTCTATTCCACCTATAGTGCTATGTCCATGGCTCACGCTCATGTATTGCGTGAAACTTGAAAAGGTTTGAGAACATCAAAAGTATGAAACAATTGCTTGGCTTGTCATCGGGGTTGTGCATGATGTGAATATTTTGTGTGGTGAAGATGGAGCATAGCCAGACTATATGATTTTGTAGGGATAACTTTCTTTGGCCATGTTATTTTGAAAAGACATGATTGCTTTATTAGTAGGCTTGAAGTATTATTGTTTTTATGTCAAATGATAGACTATTGCTTTGAATCAGTCGTGTCTTAATATTCATGCCATGATTAGATACATGATCAAGATTATGCTAGGTAGCATTCCACATCAAAATTATCTTTTCTATCATTTACCTACTCGAGGACGAGCAGGAATTAAGCTTGGGGATGCTGATACGTCTCCGTGGTATCTATAATTTTTGATTGTTCCATGCCAATATTATTCAACTTTCATATACTTTTGGCAACTTTTTATACTATTTTTGGGACTAACATATTGATCCAGTGCCCAGTGTCAGTTCCTGTCAGTTGCATGTTTTATGTTTCGCAGAAACCCGATATCAAACGGAGTTCAAACGGGATAAAAACGGACAAGGAATTATTTTGGAATATTTGTGATTTTTGGGAAGTAAAATCAACGCGAGACGGTGCCTGGCCACGAGGGTGGGGCCCACACCCACTCCAGGCAGGCGCGCCCCTGACCCTCGTGGGCCACCTGTAAGGCGGTTGATGCTCTACTTTGGCCGCAAGAAAGCTATTTTTGGAAAAAGATCTGGGCGAAGGTTTCAATCCAATCGGAGTTACGGATCTCCAGATATAAAAGAAACGGTGCCAGAGCAGAATCAGGGAACGCAGAAACAGAGAGAGACAGAGAGACAGATCCAATCTCGGAGGGGCTTTCGCCCCTCCCATGCCATGGAGGCCAAGGACCAGAGGGGAAACCCTTCTCCCATCTAGGGAGGAGGTCAAGGAAGAAGAGGAAGAAGGGGGCCCCTCTCCCCTCTCCTCCGGTGGCGCCAGAACGCTGTCGTGGCCATCATCATCACTGCAATCTTCACCAACAACTTCACCGCCACCATCACCAACTCTTCCCCCCTCTATGCAGCGGTGTAACCTCTCTCTTACCCGCTGTAATCTCTACTTAAACATGGTGCTCAACGCTATATATTATTTCCCACTGATGTATGGCTATCTTATGATGTTTGAGTAGATCCGTTTTGTCCTACGGGCTATTTGATGATCAAGATTGGTTTGAGTTGCATGTTTTATTATTGGTGTTGTCCTATGGTGCTCTCCGTGTCGCGCAAGCGTGAGGGATTCCCGCTGTAGGGTTTGCAATATGTTCATGAGTTGCTTATGGTGGGTGGCGTGAGTGACAGAAGTGCAGACCCGAGTAAGTAGGTTGTTTGCATATGGGATAAAGGGCACTTGATACTTTAATGCTATGGTTGGGTTTTACCTTAATGATCTTTAGTAGTTGCGGATGCTTGCTAGAGGTCCAATCATAAGTGCATATGATCCAAGTAGAGAAAGTATGTTAGCTTATGCCTCTCCCTCAAATAAAATTGCAATAATGATTACCGGTCTAGTTATCGATTGCCTAGGGACAAATAACTTTCTCGTAACAAAAAGCTCTCTACTAAAACTAATTTAGTTGTGTTGTTGGGTGGTTGGTGCGACATATGCCAAGGGATGGCTTATCATTGTGGGAGCCAATAAAACATCGCCGGTGCCTGGAAACGGGATGAGGCGGAGACATGCACGCCGGCGGATCTTACCCAGGTTTGGGGCTCTCCGAGGAGATAACACCCCTAGTCCTGCTCTGCGGGGTCTCCGCATGATCACTAGATCGAGAATGGGTAGCTACAATCGCTCCTAGAGCTGTTGGGATCAAGGGAGAAGAAGAACAAGGCTAGCTCTTGCTTCCCTCTATCTATGGTGTGTGTGCTATGCTTAGGAGGCAACTCTATGCTCAGAGGCCAACTATGATCAGAGGCCAACCCTTTGCATGGGTGCTCCGGGGGGTTTATATAGGCCTACCCCCCGGGGGTACAATGGTAATCCGACTGGGCTCTGGTCCCAGCCGTCAGTGTCTGCGCTTGCCGGCTTCTCCGCCGGCAATTGGGTCCCGCCGGCTGGTGGGTCCCGCCGGCTGCCGGCTCCTTGGTCGACAGGCCGGCCCCACCGCCTAGGGTCTGGTCGGCGGCTGCTTACTGTAGCCTCGCCTCCGATGACGTGGGCTTTGTCGAGGTAAGCGTGGCTACAGTGGGCTGCCTCGGGGGCTCTCACTGTAGCCTTACCTCGTCTTGTCTCCTTAATGGGGCTCCTGATTCGAGGAACGGAGTAGCCGGCTTCTGGAGGCCGGCTACGCTCTTGGCCGACTGGGAAAGGCCGGGCCGCCTTCACGCCTCTCTCTGGCCGGAGGGGCCCGCGGCCTGCGGGCCGTACGGGAGTCGGTCGTGGATGACGTCGAGGCTAGCATGGCTACAGTGCCGAGCCGCACGGGGGACAGCCGTCCCGTATGGCTTCCTGTAGCCATGCCCGCCTCGGGCTTCGGGGGTAGTGGGCCGCACTGTGGCCACTCCCCATCTTGTCGCCGTTATGTGGGAACGGCTTTGGTGGTTGTGGTCTCGGCCGGTTCCTAGGAGTCGGCATCCTTCTTGGCCGGCTTCTTGGAGTCGGCCACCCCGTAGTCGTCCTGGGGAGGAGTTGGGGAGGCTGGGTCGCCTTCCGGGAGTCGGCTTCAGAGGTAGCCGGCCAGGGAAGGCGGCCCAATGCTCGGAGTGCTTGGAGGCCCGAAGGCCTGATAATTTTTTCAGAAGAACCAGGGGCAGTCGGTTAGGCTACTCATGGCCATTTACTCCGACAATAGTCCCCGAAGCTGATTGGGCTTCGAGGTGGAGTGGGTGTCGAGAAGCTCGATCAGCTTCCTATCATGACAAGCCGGTAGCTGGGAGCCGGCCTTGGTCAGGCGCGCCGCCTGAGTCGAAATCTTCTGGAGTCGGAGGGCGGGAGCCCGCTGGCACGTGCACCGGGCCGCGGGCCGGCCACGGGCCGTCGGCGAACCACGTGGCCGGAAAGCCTGCCAACCCACGCGCGTGACGGGACATCGCCGCAGGGAGGGGGCCCGCCATGTCGGCGCCCCGGCCCACGCGCGAATCCTTTGTATCCCGAAACCGCCCGCACGTTCCGTGCGGCAGTTTCGGCCCGCATTTATGCGCAATAATCGCGAGACGTGGGGGGACTGGGCATAGTTAATCCCACGTCCCCCCCCCCACGTCCGGCCTCTTCGGCCTCGTGAGGCTATAAGTAGGGGGAGGTGGAGGGCGGCAGGCCCTCGCACGCTCCTCCTACTTCCACCGTCTTCTTCCTCTTGCCAGTTCTTGCGACAGCGCCTCGCCGCCGCGCTCTTCCACCGCACGCTCCTCCGTCGCCGTGCTAGCTTTCGCCATGCCTCCCACCGTAGAGCAGCTTGGCGGGGATTGGGACGGCTCCAACGTCCATGACGACCACGTCGACTTCCTCCGCGACACGCGGCGGCTGCCCAGCGCGGACAAAGTGGAGGTCCGCCTCGCGCCGGCGAAGGAAATCTCGCCGAGGTCGCAGGAGGGCGAGCGGGTGGTCTTCCGCTCGCACTTCTTGCGCGGCTTCGGCCTGCCAGTGAGCGCCTTCTTCCGCTCCTGGCTCGAATTCTATCAGCTCCAGCCGCACCATCTCACCCCCAACGCGGTGGTGCTGCTGTCCGCCTTTGTCACCCTGTGTGAGGGCTATCTCGGCGTCCTCCCCACCCTTGAGCTCTGGGGGGAGTTCTTCCAGTCGAAGCTGGGCACGCGCATTAAGGTCGTGCCGGCTCATACTGGAGCCTTCATCGCGTCGCGGAGATCGGCTGCCGACAACCCCTTCCCCGTCATCATGCTGATCCAATCAGTGAAGAAGTGGCAGAAGTCGTACTTCTACGTGCGGAACATCGCTCCACGGGGCGACTACATCAACCTGCCGGCTTACGTAGCCGGCCCACCAGCGGGCAGGCTGCCCCAATGGTCCTTCCGGGCTATGACGCTGTCGTCGGCGGGAAACGCCGCCATCGCCCGACTGCGGGTGATGGTCCAGTCGGAAGGCCTGACGGGGCCCGACCTTCTGGCCGCGTTCGTCACGCGCCGGGTTCTTCCGCTCCAGAGCCGGCCTCATCTGATCTGTCAGATGAGCGGCCAGCTCGATCCGAGCCGAATGTGCACCAAGGAGATGCCGCGTGAGGAGGTCGCCTACATGGTGAAGTACCTTGCGAACTGCAAACTCACCGAAGAGTGGCAGTTCGGCAAGGAGCCGTATAGCCGAGCCAATCCGCCGCCTACGGTATGCTCTCCATGTGTCTTTTTTTTCTCTCTCTCTCAGCCTTATTGCCGACCATCTCTTGGCCGACTCTGACTTAGTCGGCTTGTTCTTCGACAGAGCCCTCTGCTTCGGCCGGCCGGCGGGTCAGACGCGGAGCGCCGCTTTGTCCCCGACCGGACCGAACATGACCTAGAGGACCCCGACCTGGGGGCGGTCCATATGGACGACGACGTCAAGCTGGGCGGAGGCCAAGCCGGCGGCGAAACAGGCGGCTCCGGGTTCACTGCCACCTTTGATGACTGGCCGGACGACGATGAAGCCGAAGCCGTCCCGCGCCGCCAGCCGGCATCTGGACGCGGCGCGGGCTCCTCCGCCGCGCAGCCTGCTCGGGGTGGAGGTCAGAAGCGTCGCGCCGCCCAGGGCTTGTTCGGCAGCCGAACGAAGAAACCCAGAGGCGGGGCGGCAGCCACCAGGCGGGAGGAGGCGGCCGCGAAGGCGGCTCGTTTCCGCAAGGTGGTGAAGCAACCGCAGACCGTGTCGGCGTAAGTCCGAATCTTTCTTTGTGAACTCTCTTTCTTTCTTTCCTTTGGTGGTTCTTGAAACCTTTGTCTTTTTCTTCAACGATCAGAGCTCCGTTGTCACTTGAGCGGGCGGCTGCCGGCTCCGTCGTCGATTCGCCAAGGGGCTCTGGGAGCACCACCCGCCGCGTGGACCCCCGCGCCGACCTCCAGGAGGCGACGGAAAGGAACGCGCGGGAGGCGCGGGAGGAGCAGGAGGCACGGGAGGCGGAGGCACGGAAGGCTGCCGCCGCCCAGGCGGCGAAGGCACTCGCCGAGGCCGCAGCCAGGGCCCAGGCAGAGGCTGAGGCCGCGGCGGCGGCAGGGGAGGTTTTGATGGTCACCCTCCTGCGCGTCATGGCGCCTGGGGACGTGGAGCCCTCGCCAGGGGGAGCCAGCGGCTCCCAGCCGGAGCTGGGAGGAAGCGGCGACGACGTCATCATTTTGGAGAAGGCGCCGGAGCCGACCCCGCCAACTGGGGCGGCCCAAGGCGGCCGGCCTGATCCGCCGCCTGCACAGTCGCCGGAGGGCGAGCCGGCCGCGAGGGCTGAGGTGGCGGTCCGGGTGCCGCCGAGCCGGCGGGCGGGGAAGGCCGCGTCGGAGCCACAGAAGGCCGCGTCGGAGCCACAGCCGGCCGTGGGCTCCAGCTCGTCGGCCCGAGACGCGGAGGCGGCCAGCGCTACCACGGGGTGGACGCCAGGCGGAGGGACAACCGTAGTGAACGTGGCTGCCCAAGACGTCCGGACCCGGCTCCAAAGCCAAGCCGCGGCGCTGAGGCAGTTCACCGACGAGTTCCTCGCAACGCGGGCGGCCATCCGGGTTAGTATTCCCGTCTTGTTTCTTCTTGATCTCGATTTCTCCTCTTGATCTTGATTTCTTCCGTGGGGGCGCGTCAGCGCACCCACTGGGTGTAGTCCCCGAGTTCCGAGTCGGCTGATGAGCAGGCGGCTTGGAACTTCTTGGAGGTTTTGTCTTTGCTGTTTTTGTTCTCACTTCGGTCTTCTGTCCATCTTGCAGGACTACCACAACCTTCGAGCGGCCGCCTTCAACTCCCAGGCTCGGGAGCTGAGTCAGAAGACCGCTGACCTTACTGAGAGCCGAGGTACGTGACTTGATCTTTATCTCATGTGGGGGTGCGTCAGCGCAACCACTGGGTGTAGTCCCCGAGATTCGGGCCGACTGCTGAGCAGTCGGGTCGGATCTTCCATGACGACTTCTTACTTTTCTTCTTCTTCTGCCGTTTCTGCAGCAGCCAACGCCAGTCTGAGGGCACAGCTGGGGGAGTCCCAGACTTGCTCTTCGTGCCAAGGATACTGAGCTCGCCGCCTTGGTGCAGGAGCGCGACCGCCTGGTCAAGAAGCTGGCCGACCAGGAGGAAAGCCACAAGGCGGCACTAAAGGCGGCGCAAGACCGCGAAGCCACTCTCCAGGCCGAGTTCGAGACGGAGGCGGCTGGCTGGGCTGAGGCTAGGCAGACTCTGGTCTCTGGCTACGGCCAGATCGAAGATCTGGTTGACGGTAAGCCGCCTACCTCTCCGTCCTTTCTTGCCGTCTGCCACTTTGGCTCGCTTTCTGATTTCGGTGTTCTTCTCTTCCTTTCTTCTTGCACAGAGTATTTCCCCGGCTATTCTACTGCTGCCAACCAGACCATCGAGGCCCGTCGCCAAGCGCGAAGGCAGGCTGGCTTGGAGATCTCGCCAACCGCCGGCCGCTCGCTGGAGGAACAACTCCTGGCGATCCAGGCTCGCATCCAGCCGGCTCACCGGCTGCTCCGCCGGCTTCAGCGTGCCGGGTCACAGGTCTTGGCCGCCCTCTGGCCCGGCCAAGTGGTCCCTCGCACCCCCAGTCGGACTGCCGACTGGCTGGAGGTGGCAGTCGGCCGCTTCGAGGCTTGGAAGGCCTCGGCGGCTCGCTCTGGCGCCAGGCGGGCGCTGGAGTTCGTCAAGGCCTGGTATCCCGGCCTGAGCCTGGACCAGCTGGCTACCTGGCGGCAGCAAGCCGACACGGAGCTGGAGCCGGCGCGGCCGGCCATCATTCAGCGGGCTTCGGCGATCGCCGACTACACCGACACTAGCGTCTTCGCCCCCGAGGTGGACGACAATGGAGTCGCCCAGCCGGAGGAGTGGTTCGGGCTGGACCCGGAGCATGGCGAAGACTCGGCGGAGGAGATCGACTCCAGCGACGAGGGTGAAGAAGAGGAGGAGGAGGGTGAGGACGCCGAGCCGGCTGGTGGAGCAGCCGGCCAGCCTCAGCCTGACCGTACCTCCAGCACCACGTCACGCGCGAGTGCGTCGCCTGCCGTAGGTGGTCGTCAAGCCGAGACCCGCTAGGCGGCCACTCCTTCAGCCGGCGAGGCCGTCTTCACCGACCAGCTCGGCCTTCATGTCGCGCCCTAGTCTGCCGTCTTTTGCTTTTCCTGTCTCGTTACTTTTTAGAACAATGTTTGGTTAAATTCGCACAATTCCACCCACTGGGTGTATTCGAACTTATGTCTGTTGCCGGCCTGTTAGCGGCTTTATGTATATATATGACTTATGCATTTGGCCTTTCCTTGTACTTTTTGCTTTTTGTCCTTCTGCTTTTTCCTTTGTCGCCCTCCCTTGGTTGCCGCCTCCCCAGTCGAACAGTTGCTCTGCAATCTGTAGCCGGGGGAGTGCCTGGCCGATTGGGAAGGGGGAAGTACTTTAGCTCTGCTGGACTAAAGCTAAGTTTTTTAGGAAGCCGGCCAGCCGGCTGCTCTGGTAGCCGGCAGGCATGTTTGGAGGTCGTCTCTTTGCTATATAGGTTCGTTGTTCCTTAGCCGTTTTTCATGTGGGCATCCTTTCTGTCTTTCCTCTTGCTAGTCGGACAATCAGTTCTTTGAGCTGCGACTTTCAACAAGAGAGGACTCGGGAGCCGGCGCACTACTTTTCTGACTTTAGGAAAAACTTTCGATATAGCTCAAGGCGGCCAGTCCCCGGGCCGACTAGTCGAACCCGGTGCCGGACAAAAATTCAAAATGTAATAATACATTTATGGATATGACACTCGTCATTCATAGATAAATAAAAGGCAGTCCCCGAGTACTGTTCGGGGGGCCTGTTGGTTTGTACTTAATACAAAAGGGGAGCGTGATACATACTGCTTTTCAGCTGTAAAATCGTCTTAGGAGGTTTGCGTTCCATGGTCGCTCCGACTCCTTGCCGGAGTCGTCTCTCTTGCGTGCTCTTGGTTTTTGCGCGTCGATCAAGTAGTAGGAGTCGTTGCCGAGTGCCTTGCTGACGACGAAGGGGCCTTCCCAAGGGGCCAAGAGCTTGTGCTGGCTGGCTGTTCGCTGGATCAGCCGGAGCACAAGGTCGCCCTCTTGGAAGGATCTTGGCTTGACCTTGCGGTTGTAGTAGCGGCGCAGCCCTTGCTGGTAGATGGCGGACCGGCTGAGGGCTAACAGCCGGCCTTCTTCCAGTAGGTCGACGCCGTCTTCTCTTGCTTCTTTGGCTTCCTCCTCCGTGTACATGGTGATCCGAGGCGAGTCGAACTCGATGTCTGTTGGGATGACAGCCTCGGCACCGTACACGAGGAAGAATGGAGTGAAGCCGGTTGACTTGTTGGGTGTAGTGCGCAGACTCCAGAGGACAGCCGGCAGCTCATCGAGCCAGCAGCCAGCCAATCGCTCCAGTGGTACAACCAGTCGGGGCTTGATGCCGGAGAGGATGAGTTCATTTGCTCGCTCGACCTGGCCGTTTGACTGCGGGTGGGCAACGGACGCTAAGTCCAGTCGGATGCCCTGCGTCGCGCAGAAACGTGCCAGTGCTCCTTTGGCGAAGTTCGTGCCGTTGTCGGTGATGATGCTGTGCGGCACGCCGTACCGAGTAGTGATGTCGGTGATGAATGTCACGGCAGTCGGCCCGTTCAGCTTCTTAATCGGTTTAGCTTCGATCCACTTTGTGAACTTGTCCACGGCGACCAGTAGATGTGTCAGGCCGCCGCGGGCTATCTTGAAAGGGCCCACCATGTCCAGTCCCCAGACGGCAAAAGGCCAAGTAAGGGGAATGGTCTTGAGGGCAGAAGCCGGCAGGTGTTGCTTGGAACTAAAAACTTGACATCCTCTGCAGCTCTTGACTATTTCTTTAGCATCCTCCAAGGCAGTCGGCCAGAAGAAACCATGGCGGAAAGCCTTGGCCACAAGGGATCTTGAGGCTGCGTGGTGGCCGCATTCGCCTTGGTGGATGTCTTTGAGGATTGCCACTCCTTTTTCTGGCTCGACACAACGCTGGAAGACTCCAGTGACGCTACGCTTCACAAGCTCTCTGTTGATTATTGTGTATGCTGCGGCTCGTCGTTGCACTAGTCTTGCTGAGATCTCGTCAGCCGGCAGCTCTCTGCTGACTAGGAACTTGAGGATGGGCTGGGCCCATGAGGGAGCTGTGACTTATTCTTCTGTTAATGTGGCCACCATGACTCGGGTGGGTGGGTTGGGTGTTGCATTGGAGTCGGCCACCGCTTCTTGTGCCGCTGCAGTCCCCGGGCCGACTGCTGCAGTCCCCGGGCCGGGTTCTAAAGTCCCCGGGCCGGGTGCGACTACGGTAGTCCCCGGGCCGGTTGTCGAAGTCCCCGTGCCGCCTGCGGGATTTCTCCAGTCGGATCCGGCTGTATCTGGCGCAGGCGGTACGAAGATGGAATCCGACTCTCGAGACGGCTTGATGGACGGCTTGAGGAGGCGCTGGAGGGAGACGCCAGTCGGTATGGCTTGTTGGGTGGAGCCGATCCGTGCTAGGGCATCTGCTTGGTCATTGTCGGCCCTTGGCACGTGAAGGAACTCGCACCCTTCGAAGTATCCGCTTATCTGCTGGACGAGGAAACGATAGCTCGCCATGTTCGCGTCCTTGGCGTCCCAGTCGCCAGATGATTGCTGGACCACCAAGTCTGAGTCGCCGTAGCACAGGATCCGGCGTATACCAAGCTCTTTGGCTAGCCGGAGCCCGTGTACGAGCCCCTTGTACTCGGCGACGTTGTTGGAGGCGGCGAAGTGGATCTGCAGTGTGTACTTGAGCTTGTCGCCTTTGCTAGAGGTGAGGACGATGCCGGCTCCCAAGCCGGTGCGCATCTTGGACCCGTCAAAGTGCATCCGCCAATGGGTAGAGTCGGGAGCCGGCGGTAAGTACTGGGTCTCGGCCCAGTCGACGAGGATGTCGGCCAATGCTTGCGACTTGATGGCGGTGCGGGGTTGATAGAAAATCGTGTAGGGCGCCAAGGCAATGGCCCATTTGGCCACCCGGCCGGATGCATCCCGGCTGCCTATGATCTCGGCGAGCGGGGCAGTGCACACGACCGTGATGGGGTGCTCTTGGAAGTAGGGCTTCAATTTCTTGGCAGCGAAGTACACCCCATAGCACATCTTCTGGTAGTGCGGGTAGTTTTGCTTTGAGCTGGATAGTACTTCGCTGAGATAGTAGACCGGCCTCTGGACTAGCTGGGCTCGGCCTTCCTCCGGGCGCTGGACCACAACAACAGTGCTGACGACTCGGCTAGTCGCGGCGATGTAGAGGAGCATGGGCTCCTTCTCAGTCGGCGCAGCCAGGACAGGCGGAGTGGTCAGCATTTTCTTCAACTCATGGAAGGCTTGGCCGGCTTGATCATTCCACTCGAAGTGAGTGGACTTCTTCATGAGTCGGTACAAGGGGAGAGCCTTTTCTCCTAGTCGGCTAATAAAATGATTCAGGGAGGCTAAGCAGCCAGTGAACTTCTGCACATCTCGCAGCTTGGTGGGACTCTCCATCCTCTCGGTGGCCTTGATCTTGACGGGGTTGCACTCAATGCCGCGTTCGGAGACCAGGAAACCTAGCAGCTGGCCGGCTGGCACTCCGAACACGCACTTCTCGGGGTTGAGCTTGATCTGGAATCGGCGCAAGTTGGCGAATGTTTCTTTCAGGTCTTCCAGCAAGGTACCGCGCTTCTCTGTCTTCACCACAATGTCGTCTACGTAGACGTGGGCATTTCTTCCGAGTTGTTTCAAGAGACATTTCTGCATGCAACGCTGAAAAGTGGCACCGGCATTTCTCAAGCCGAATGTCATTGTCAGGTAGCAGAAAGCTCCAAAGGGTGTGATGAAGGCAGTCTTCAGGCGGTCAGCCGGGTCCAACTTGATCTGATGATACCCTGAGTATGCATCCAAAAAACTTAACAGCTCGCATCCGGCTGTGGAGTCTATCACTTGGTCAATCCGTGGCAGAGCAAACGGATCCTTTGGGCAGGCCTTGTTCAAACTCGTGTAGTCTATACACATGCGCCACTTGTTATTCTTCTTCAGAACCAGAACTGGGTTGGCAAGCCACTCTGGAAAGAACACTTCCATGATAAAGCCGGCGGCAAGGAGCCGGGCTATCTCTTCTCCCACAATTCTTTGCTTCTCTTCTGATAGTCGGCGGAGGGGTTGCTTGACCGGCTTCGCATCAGCTCGGACATGTAATTTGTGCTCGGCGAAATCCTTCGGGACACCAGGCATGTCCTTTGGGGACCATGCAAAGATGTCTCGATTCTCACGGAGGAAGTCGACGAGCTCGCCTTCCTATTTACTGTCCAAGTTCGCCCCAATGACAGCGAACCTCTCCGGGTTCTCCGGTTCCAGAGGTATCTTCTTCGTCTCTTTGGCAGGCTGGAAGGAGCCCTGCGCATCACAATCCTTGGGTTGGGGGCAAGGCCGGCTGCTTGCCGGCCATGGCCACAACCCGTTCCAACATCTTCTTCTCTTCTGCCACCACGAGGGACTCGGCCAGCCGGCTACTGGCCATGGCGCACTCGATGGACTTCTTGTAGTCGCCGGCTACTGTGATGATCCCCTTTGAGCTCGGCATCTTCATCTTCAGGTAGGCGTAGTGGGGCACAGCCATGAACTTGGCCAAAGCAGGTCGGCCAAGCAGTGCATGATAGGGGCTCTCCAAATCCACTACCTCGAACCATATTGCTTCCCGGGGAAAATGATCTTTGTCTCCGAAGAGAACATCCATTTTGATCTTGCCGATTGGAGAGCAAGACAGGCCGGGTACGATACCATGGAAGACGGTGCGGCTCGGCATGAGCTGCTTCGCTTTGATGTTCAGTTTCTCCATGGTATCGCGGTACAGTATGTTGATACTGCTTCCGCCGTCTATCAGGACGCGGGAAAATCTGGCAGCTCGCCTCTCCGTCGCGAGGGTGACGTCCAAAACCATTGCATAGGAGCCGGGCGAAGGCATCACCTCTGGGTGGTCGGCCTGGCTCCAGCTGATCGGCTTCTCTGACCAGTGCATGAACTCGGGGGCGCTGGTGGCGACTGCGTTCACTTCTTGATGCTGTCGGCGTCGGCTGCGCTTGTCGTCGGCTTGACTGGTGAAGACGACGTAGGCGGCGTGCTCTTCGGGAAATTCGTCTTGAATGGCACCGACTGCCGGCCGAGCCGCCGGCTGCTGGGGTGCTGGAGGCGGCGGGCCGGGAGGCGGAGGCGGCAACATTCCCTCACCCTTGGTATTTCCGGGTTGTGTGGTATTTCCGGGTTGTGTGGCATTTCCGGGTTGTGTGGTTGGACGGCTTCGCGCCGCTGTGGAACTTGCAGGGCGCATCTAGAGCTTGCTCGTAGGAGAAAGACAGCTGCCAAGGCGGCCGGCCACCCTTCTTCTTGGGAGCGGGCCGATCTTCGGACTGCTCGTCTTCAACTGTGGCCACCTGCCGACTGGAGGAAGTCGGCATGGGGCCCTTGCGCTTATGGTCGTTCTGGTAGGGGCGCCGATTTGGGTCGCCAGCCGACGTCTTGGGAGCCGGAGCAATTATTTTCCCCGAGGCGTCTACTCGCAGCTCAGTCTTCATCGAGGAGTCGGCGGTGGCGTATTTGTCGGCGATGACTAGCAACTCATCGAGGGTAGCCGGCTCGTCGCAGAGGAGTCGGTGCTTGAGGAGGGTGCCCTCTCGGCACCCGGCGGTGAAGTACTCGATGGCCTGGACCTCATGCACTCCCTCGCAGGAGTTGCGGAGCTCGGCCCATCGCGTGAGGTAGTCGCGGGTCGACTCGTTGGGCCCCTGGACGCAGAGGGAGAGCTGGCGAGGTTTGGGAGGCCGCTTGTAGGTGCTGGTGAAGTTGTGGACGAAGACTTCGGTGAAGTCCAGCCAACTGTTGATGCTGTAGGGCTTGAGGCTGTTGAGCCATGTGCGTGCCGTGCCTTGCAGCATGAGGGGGACATACTTCACGGCGACGCGCCGATTGCCGTTGGCTATGCTGACGGCCGTGTTGTAGTCGATGAGCCAATCTTCCGGCTTCACCGAGCCGTTGTACTTGGGCGTGTCTCTGGGGAGCGAGAACCCTTTGGGGAAGGGCTCGTCGCGGATGCGGGGGCCAAAGCATGGCGGGCCGACATCGTCTTCTTCTTCTAACGCCAAGGATCGAGCAAGGCGGTCGATCCTGTGGCGGGCGTCGTTCTCGCCGACTCCTTCTCGGCGGCCGAGCCGGTCGCCAAGAGTCGGGTGCGTGACAGGCGGCGGAGTGAGGCGTCTTTCTCTTCGAGGCGGGGGAGGAGGCAGGTTTCCTTGGTGCTCTACTGCTCGAGGGCGGCCCTCCGCGTCGCGCTCGATGGTGATGCGAGTCCGGCTGCGGCTGGCAGCCGGCTCCTTGTCTTTCTTCTGGCTCGCGCCGCTCGCAGTCGGCGAGCGGGACGTCGCGGCATGCTCCCGGCGCGGGGGATGACTATCAGCACGGGCGCCGGCTTCGTGCCGTTCTGCAGCCGCGTCGATCAGCTGCTGGATCCGTCTTGTCATGTAGGGGAGCTCGTCGGCTCCCATCCCATTGAGCTCCTCTACAGCCGCCTGAGCGGCTCGCAGATTCTCGAGCGGGGTGGCATAGACGGGGCGATATGCGCCTAGCATGCTGGCAATGGCCGCGCCGCGCTTCTGAACGAAGCCGGCTCGGCTCGGGCCGCTAGGCGGCGGCGTACCGAAGGCGGCGCGGTCGACTTCGCGCTGGTGGGCCTCGGTGAGGCCTCTCATGGAGGCTATCTTCTGGCCCTCCGCGATGAGGGCAAGGCGGCGTGCCTCCAGGGTCTCGGCGTCGGCGTCGGCCGGGATGGGGACGGAGAGGTCGTGCATAGCCGCTTGCTGAGCGTCACGGGCATTCTCGCCCGAGTTGGAGACGTGGCTAATGACCAGCACTTCGGTGACAGCGCTGCTGCCGCTGTCAGCTCGAGGGAGGGGGTCGTCGAAGACCACCACGTCGGAGGGGTAGGCGTCAAGCGATGCGGTGTCGGAGTCGATGAGCATCGGGTCGGTGGAGCCGACCGACTCCATGTCTGCAGCGGGCTCGCTGGAGACGTGAAGCTGGTCGAGGAGGCTGACGAGGCGGTTCTCCGGGTAGTCGGTGCCTGCGTCGGACGCAGGCTCGTCGGAGATGCGAGCCTCGCCGAGCAGATCGGCGAGGCAGCTCGCAGCGCAGGCGTCGTCGACGCCTTGCAGCGCGTCGAGGCAAACGCCATCGGGCGCAGCAGGCTGGCTGCGCTCGCGGGGGAGGAAGAGGGTTCCCGTCCAGAACAGGTCTCCGGACGACGGTGCACCTGGCCCCACGGTGGGCGCCAAATGTCGGGTGGTTGGTGCGACATATGCCAAGGGATGGCTTATCATTGTGGGAGCCAATAAAACGTCGCCGGTGCCTGGAAACGGGATGAGGGGAGACATGCACGCCGGCGGATCTTACCCAGGTTCGGGGCTCTCCGAGGAGATAACACCCCTAGTCCTGCTATGCGGGGTCTCCGCATGATCACTAGATCGAGAATGGGTAGCTACAATCGCTCCTAGAGCTGTTGGGGTCAAGGGAGAAGAAGAACAAGGCTAGCTCTTGCTTCCCTCTATCTATGGTGTGTGTGCTATGCTTAGGAGGCAACTCTATGCTCAAAGGCCAACTATGATTAGAGGCCAACCCTTTGCATGGGTGCTCCGGGGGGTTTATATAGGCCTACCCCCCGGGGGTACAATGGTTATCCGACTGGGCTCTGGTCCCAGCCGTCAGTGTCTGCACTTGCCGGCTTATCGCCGGCAATTGGGTCCCACCGGCTGGTGGATCCCGCCGGCTGCCGGCTCCTTCGTCGACAGGCCGGCCCCACCGCCTAGGGCCTGGTCGGCGGCTGCTTACTGTAGCCTCGCCTCCGATGACGTGGGCTTTGTCGAGGTAAGCGTGGCTACAGTGGGCTGCCTCGGGGGCTCTCACTGTAGCCTTACCTCGTCTTGTCTCCTTAATGGGGCTCCTGCTTCGAGGAAGGGAGTAGCCGGCTTCTGGAGGCCGGCTACGCTCTTGGCCGACTGGGAAAGGCCGGGCCGCCTTCACGCCTCTCTCTGGCCGGAGGGGCCCGCCGCCCGCGGGCCGTACGGGAGTCGGTCGTGGATGACGTCGAGGCTAGCATGGCTACAGTGCCGAGCCGCACGGGGGACAGCCGTCCCGTATGGCTTCCTGTAGCCATGCCCGCCTCGGGCTTCGGGGGTAGTGGGCCGCACTGTGTCCTCTCCCCATCTTGTCGCCGTTATGTGGGAACGGCTTTGGTGGTTGTGGTCTCGGCCGGTTCCTAGGAGTCGGCATCCTTATTGGCCGGCTTCTTGGAGTCGGCCACCCCGTAGTCGTCCTGGGGAGGAGTTGGGGAGGCTGGGTCGCCTTCCGGGAGTCGGCTTCAGAGGTAGCCGGCCAGGGAAGGCGGCCCAATGCTCGGAGTGCTTGGAGGCCCGAAGGCTTGATAATTTTTTCGAAAGAACCAGGGGCAGTCGGTTAGGCTACCCATGGCCATTTACTCCGACATGTGTCTTTATCTAAACAGCCCCTACTTTTTATTTATGCGCTCTTTATTATCTTGCAAACTTATCCAAAAACACCTACAAAGTACCTCTAGTTTCATACTTGTTCTAGGTAAAGCGAACGTTAAGCGTGCGTAGAGTTGTATCGGTGGTCGATAGAACTTGAGGTAATATTTGTTCTACCTTTAGCTCCTCATTGGGTTCGACACTCCTACTTATCGAAAGAGGCTACAATTGATCCCCTATACTTGTGGGTTATCAGTGTCTGGCCGGTGGCTCGATTTGGCGTCGTCCTGATCGACCAAAGAACCACCGGCAACTCATCAATCCAGCGCCTTCCGCTCTTGCGCAGCTTGTCAAAGGTCTGCGTTCTCAGGCCTTGCAACACTTCAGCATTCGCCCTCTCCTCTTGGCCGTTGCTCCGGGGGTGTGCCACGGAAGCAAAACAGACCTTGCTGCCGAGGTCTTGAATATATTGCATGAAGGTGTGGCTTGTGAACTGTGTGCTGTTGTCGGTGATGACTCTGTTTGGCACACCAAAATGGCAGACTAGTCCCTTGAAGAACTTGACGACTGACTGAGCTGTCACCTTCCTCACTAGCTCCACCTCTGGCCACTTTGTGAACTTGTCGATTGCAACGTACAAGTACTCAAAGCCCCCGACAGCACGGGGGACAGGGCCCAGTATGTCGAGCCCCCAGACCGAGAATGGCCAGGAGAGAGGGATCGTTTGAAGGGCTTGAGCTAGTTGATGAAGCTTCTTTGAATGGAACTGACACGCTTCACACTGGGTTACTAGTGTCGTCGCATCCTGGAGGGCGGTGGGCCAGAAGAAACTTTGCCGGAACGCCTTGCCGGCAAGGGCCCTCGACCCTATGTGGGAGCCACATATGCCTCCATGTATCTCTGCCAACAGCTCCAGTCCTTCCTCCCGGGGGATGCATTTCAATTTCACACCGTTCGGCCTTCTCCTGTACAGGACGTCATCAACGAACTGGTACAGGGCGGACCGACGGGCTACTTTTTCCGCTTCTTCCTGCTCCTCAGGAAGTTCCCCTGTTTGGAGGAATCGGACAGTATGCTGCACCCATGCCGGAGCCTGGGGCTCGACGGCAAGGACCAAAGGCATTTCCTCTACCATGGGCGCGGCTGTCTCCACGGCCAGGGCTTGACGCCCTGCCGGAGCCAGTTGCCCTTCTGCATGCTCAGGGTCCACGGCAGCACCCTTGCTAGCAGCCCTAGGGGGCTCGGTAGGAAAGTACTTGCCGGGACCTGACTTCCTCCGCTTGTTCTGCCCCGTTGATGGTTCGACGGATGGCTGAGTTAACCGGAGCAAAAAGGTACCTGGTTCCATAGGTAGCTTGAATGCAGCACGCTTCGACAGGTAATCGGCGATGTCGTTCTCCACTCGGGGAACGTGCTCCGCTTGGATACCGTCAAAGCCCTCCTCCAGCTTCCTCACTTCATCTACGTAGGCCTCCATCAATGGGCTCTGGTAATCCTTGTTGACTTGTCTGACGACAAGCTGCGAGTCACCCCTGACGATGAGCCTCTTCACCCCAAGGTCTGCCGCGATCCTGAGACCGGCAAGCAGCCCCTCGTACTCAGCAGTGTTGTTTGTGGACATCTCCCTGGGAACGTGCATCTGGACCACGTACTTGAGGTGCTCTCCGGTGGGTGCGACAAGCAACACACCGGCACCGGCGCGTTGCAGCGAGAAAGCCATGTCAAAGTACATGATCTAGTCGCAGTCTACTTCCTTGCCGGGGAGAGCGGTCTCTTGGATTTCTTCGTCGGGTGTTGAGGTCCATTCCGCAGTGAACTCCGCCAAGATTCTGCTCTGGATTGTTGAGGTACTTTCAAACTTCAACCCAAAGCTCGACAAGTCCAAGGCCCATTCCACAATCCTTCCGGTTGCATCTGGGTTGCACAGTATCCGTTGTAACGGAGGCGGGTGACGACAGTGATCTCGTGGTCTTGGAAGTAATGACGCAGCTTCCTCAAGGCCATAAGGAGGCCGAAGAGCAATTTCTGCACACCGGAGTACCTCGACCTAGCCCCCTGTAAGAGGGAGCTGACAAAGTAAACCGGGTGCTGGATCATCTTCTTCTTCTGCACCACTTCGCCTGACTGCGCGGGCGTCGCCCTGATGGCGTGAGACTCTGCCGGGGGCCTTGCCTTGCCGGCAACAGGTCCTATCGGGGGAATCTTTGGCTCGCCGTCCGCTGGGTCTGTCATCGCCACTGCCTCCTCGTCGACCTCCCTCTGTGCCACTAGCGCGGCGCTGACCACTTGATTCGTTGCCGCTAGATACAACAGCAACGGTTCTTGTGGTTTAGGCGCAACCAGTATTCGCATGGAGGAAAGGTATTTCTTCAGATCCTGCAACGCTGCCTCAGCTTCTGGGGTCCACTCCATCGGGCCTGCCTTCTTCAAGATTTTGAAAAAGGGAAGGGCGCGCTCGGCGGACTTGGAGATGAATCGGCTCATGGCGGCGACGTAGCCGGTGAGCCGACCCACGTCCTTGATCCGCTTGGGCGCCTCAATCTGTTCAATAGCCTTGATCTTGTCTGGGTTTGCCTCGATCCCGCGCTGTGACACAAAGAATCCGAGAAGTTTGCCGGACGGAACGCCGAAGACACACTTCTCAGGGTTCAGCTCAGGGTTGATCTTGCGCAGGTTGGCAAATGTCTCATCCAGATCTTGCACAAGAGTTGCCCCGTCCTTGGTTTTGACCACTATGTCATCCATGTATGCCTCCATATTTCTATGGAGCTGGGGTTCAAAACCAATTTGGACTGCTCTTGCAAATGTCCAGCCAGCACTCTTCAACCCGAAAGGCATCCGTAAAAAGCAATACGTACCACATGGGGTGATGAATGCTGTCTTCTCTTCATCCTCTCTTGCCATGAAGATTTAGTGGTAGCCCGAGTAGGCATCGAGGAATGACAAAGATCACACCCGGCCGTGGAGTCAACAATCTGGTCGATGCGCGGCAACGGGAAGGGGTCCTTAGGACAAGCCTTATTGATATCTGTGTAGTCAATACACAGCCTCCACTTCCCATTTGCCTTGCGCACCACTACCGGATTGGCCAACCACGTCGGGTGGAGCACTCCTCTCACCAAACCTGCCGCTTCCAACTTCCTGATCTCTTCTGTGATGAACTCCTGCCTCTCCAGAGCCTGCTTTCTGACCTTCTGCTTAACCGGCCGCGCATGAGGACAGACAGCTAGGTGGTGCTCAATCACCTCCCTGGGAACACCAGGGATGTCGGATACTTGCCACACAAACACGTCGACATTCTCCCGCAGGAAGGTGACGAGCGCGCCTTCCTATTTGTTGTCGAGCGTGGAGCCTATGGTGAAATCCCCTCCCGTGCCATCCTCCCTGACGGACACCTTCTTGGTCTGCGGTGGCTCAGCTCTGGATTTCTTGCTCTTGCCGGTAGAGCTCTCTGGCACGTCCTCGACGGTAGCACAACACTCCAAGGAGGTGCGCTTGCCGGAGTGGGTGCGAGAGGTCTTGTCGGGCTTCTTCTTCCCTCCCGGGGCTTCAGTGGCAGGAGCAAGTGCCCTGGCGGCAGCTGCTGCAACTGCTTCCCGGTAGAGTTGGTCGGCGCAAATCAGCGCGTCTTTCTTGTCGGAGGGGACGGAGATGATGGTCAATGGCCCGGACATCTTTAGCATGTTGTAGGCGTAGTGCGCCGCCGCCATGAACTTGGCTAGTGCCGGGCGGCCGAGGATCCCGTTGTAGGGCAAGGGGATCTTGGCCACGTCGAAGACGATCCTCTCCGTCCTGTGGTTCAACTCCCCTCCAAACGTCACGGGTAGCGTGACCTTTCCCTTCGGCTGGCTCCTCCCCGGATTGACCCCTTGAAACGTGCCCGTTTCGTCGAGGTCTCCATCAGGGATTTGCAGCCTTTTGATCACGATGGGCGAGATCAAGTTCAGGCCGGCCCCGCCGTCGACCAACATCTTGTTCACCTTGAGGTTGCGTATTGTTGGCGAGACCAACAACGGCAAGCACCCGACTGCGGTTGTGCGGTCAGGGTGGTCCTCGGCGTCAAAGATGAGGGGTGTGCTGGACCACTTCAGCGGCTTCTGAGCGTCGAACGACGGTTCCGCTGCTGTAATCTCACGCACCCACTGCTTGAGCTGGTGGTGAGAAGTATGCAGCGAGGCGCCACCGTCGATGCACATGGCCTCTGTAGCCTTCTAGAACTCTTGCTCGCCGGACTCGTCATCCTCGTCATGATCATCGTCTTCTTGTTTCTTGTCACGGCCTCGGGCGGGCCTCTCTTGCTGGTTGTCCTTGCCGGGGCGGCCTCCTTGGCCGCCACGCTTCTTGCTGGATCCCTCGGCACCGTCCTGTCCCTTCTCCTTGTCCCGCCTCTCATACTTGGCCTTTTTCTTTTCAGCAAGCAGCTCGACTTGTCGGCAGTTCTGGAGGTCGTGGCCCATGGCGCGGTGAATCTTGCAGTACTGCTTGCCGGATCTCCCTGGCTCGTCGGCAGCTGCTAAGGCCCGATAGGCGACGCACCTGGCAATCTCCTTGCCGGGGTCGTCTGCCTTGACCTTCTTGGCAGCGCCGGTGTCGTCAGATCCTTCAACGGCAAGCACGGCTTGCCCTTGCGTTTCCTGTTGCGACGCCGACCCTTCTTCGTCGGGGCGACGGTGTCTTCATCAGTAGAGTCGGTTTCCGCGCCGGCGTCCTCGCCGGGGTACTTCCTTCCCTCTTCAGCCCGGGCGCACCTATCGGCCAGAACATAGAGTTCGGCCACATCCTTAACCTTGGTCATCGCCAGCACTTTGCGCATCTTGCGGTTGCGCACGTTCTGATGGAACGCGCTGATCACAGCAGCGAGATGAATGTCGGGGATGTTGTACTGGACCCGGCTGAATCTCTGGATGTACTTGCGCAGGGTTTCCCCTTCCTTCTGGGAAATGATATGCAGATCACTGGCCTGGCCATGAGCTTGGTGGCCTCCAGTGAAGGCGCCAACGAACTCATGGCACAGATCCGACCAGGAAGAAATAGAATCCGCCGGCATGTGCATCAACCAAGACATAACATTGGGCTTTAGTGCCAACGGGAAGTAATTGGCAAGCACCTTATCGTCGTGAGCTCCGGCAGCCTGCATCGCGATGGTGTAGATGCTGAGGAACTCGAACGGATGGGTCTTGCCAGTGTACTTCTCGCCTACGTCGGGCTTGAACGTGTGGTGGGACGGCCACTAGAACTGCCGCAGCTCGCGGGTAAAGGCTGGGTAGCCCACCTCGTAAGGTAGGCCGCCAGAGCCCCCCGGCGCTGGGTGGTCCATAGCGGGTCCCGCCCGCTTGTCCGACTGGTGGCATGTATCACGTCGGCGCTCGACAGTGGTTCGAGCATCTTCGTGAGCTCGTTCTCAAAGAACTTGGTGCTGGTCGCGGTGGGTCCGCGGGTCAGACGACGCTATAGATATGTTATCACAAGCGTCGTCATGATGAGCCGACGCCCGCGGCGGCTGGCGAGGAGGAGGAGGAGAGTGCACCGTGACCGCAGCACCCCCGGTCCTCCCAGCGCTGGCATGTGGTGCCTCGGTGGAGCGCCGGCCCGAGGGTCCCGCCGGTCGCGGATCATCTTTGTTGGCGACGGCGACGAGGCTCCGGATGGTGGCCCTCCACTCATCGAGCTTCTCCGCAGCAGGAGGGAAATCGAGGAGCAGCTGCGCGCGCCAAGGCTTCTACTGGCGTAGGTGGCGGCGACAGCTGCGTGGACCGTGGTGCGCTTCAACTTCTAACCACGTTAGAAGGAGCTCCATCATGACCTAGCGGCTGCGCGCCATTTTCGCCAGCACTTCGGCGGGCATGCTGAACTCCTTCATCCCGCGGACGACGCACAGGACTCTTCCCACGGCGGTGCCCAGGGTCATCAGCGTGGTGACGCTGCTCGTCGCGCACACCATGGGAGGAGCGCGTAGTGGTCGCCGGTGTGGGCGTCTTGGAGGTTGCCGCACCGTCCGGGGGTGGCACAACGACACTCCTGGTGGGCCCCGTGCCGCCTGCGGGGGGCCCAGCCCCTTCTTTGGATTTGGTGATGTGCGGCCCGTCGCCTGGCGCGCGAACGGCGCCGCTCGCCAGGCTCTGACTGCCAGGGCTCACGGACCACGGCTCGGGTTCTGTCCGCGACTGGGCCACTGCTCGCCCGTACTGGCACGGGCCATTTGGCCCCCGACAAGACGATCGATGTGGTCGTCTTCTTCTTGGGAGCCATGGCGATGAAGAAACTCTAGGCTAACTACTAGGCCGGATTCTCACAATTGCGCCCGCTACCTGGCGCGCCAAAGATGTCGGTGTGGAACGACACCTATGGGATCACAAGAATCCCTACCACGGTTGCCGGGGCGCAGGGTTGCAAGAAGAGCAGGAGTAGTAATCAGCACAAGGATCGTTTACCCAGGTTTGGGCCGCGAGGATGCATAAAACCCTAGTCCTGCTTTGGTGGGTGTATTTCAGAGAGTTCTTGAGATCTCGAACTAGCTATGGTGGATGCGTGGTTTCAAAGAGCCGAATCCCTCTCCAGTATGCCATGGGCCTCCTTTTATAGTCGAAAGGGGCTGCCATAGTGGCACACGGGAGGTGGAAAGGCGCACAGTGCTACGAGCTTATCACTCATATTATAGGACAAGACGCATTTAATGCGCCGCCGAGGTGTTCCTTAGCTTTATCGGGGACGGGAGCGAGGCCCGTCCCGTCCATCGCTGCTCCTCCTCGCTTCGACACGCGCCCTGGCCAGCGATGCATGCGGCGCCATGTAGGCAGGCAGGCAGCTGAGGTGGCGCGGTGGCGGAGCCTTCACGAAGATGTGCATGTCGCCACGCAGGCGTGTGCTGAGTTGGCCTGGGAGCTGCATGTTGCCACGCAGGTGCCTGCCCAGCTGGTTGGGCTGGCAGCTGCATGCGAACGGCGGAGGAAACTTGGTTGGTGCGGGCCTGGCAGTGGCCCCACTGACGCCCTTGGCGAGGGCCTTTCCGGGTGGCCCGGCAAGGGTCTTGCCGTGGCGTGCTGTCGTCCCCGGCAAGGATCTTGCCAGGGGTCTTGTGGCCCTCCTCGGCAAGGATCTTGCCGAGGATCATTGTCTGTCAATCCTCATCTGATCTTGAGCATTTCTTGTCTTCACAAAGATCTGCATGCCACCATGGAGGTGCCTCCCGAGCCCTAGTTCCAACGTGGTTGGTTGAGTTGGAACCCGCGGGCTCGAGGGTGGCTCACTCCGCTGGTGTGGGCGAGCCGCCCCGGCAAGGGCCTTGCCGGGGCCGCGGAGGCTGCCCCGGCAAGGGTCTTGCCGGGGAAACCTACTTCGTCCCTCTGCTCTCTGTGGTCTTGGCCTTGGCGTTGCCTTGTTTGCCTTGAGCTTCGGTTTTACCTTGGTTCACCTCCCATGTTCTGCTTGGTGCGGCCCTGGGCGCGGCTCCGACTATCCGTGCACAGGTAAAGGGGTACAAAGGTGCGCCCCTTCTTTTGTACACCGACAACATAATATAGTTATATCATCTCATCCTGTTCACATAGTCATCATATTTTGAATTATGTCATTCTATCCGTGAATTATATCATACCATCATGTTTCCATCAACGGCATGTTTGTGATTTATGGCATGCCAACCACTTTAATAGACACATCGTATAGTTATATCATGTCATCCTGTTTACATAGTCATCATATTTTGAAGTATGTCATTCTATCCTGTTTAGTTAGCCATCATACATGTGAAATTGTGTCATGCTATCTTGTTTAATTAGCCATCATATATTTGAAATTATGTCTTGCTATTCTGTTTGGTTAGACAACATAAATGTGAATTATTTCATGCCCTGTTCTCTTCCCTACTATCCATTGCACCTGTCTATCTTACAATGTCTGTACATTCAATTACTTTTCTTGTTTATCAGCCATTTCAATTGGAGGGGGTGATGGCAGTATCTGTGGGAGTAAAAACACGGTCTTCAGAAAAGATCGTGCTACCTGTCGATGGAGATAGAACCACGGTTGTACTTGCCCAAGAACCAGCCCCACCACACATAACCCAGACTCACGCAGATTGTACCCCTACCCAGTTGGACAGAGAACCAGCTACACCCCTTCTAACCCCAACCCCAGTAGATAGTAACCTAGTTCCCGTTGACACAGCACCGTCTCCACCACAGAGCACCCGAACATGAGCGGTTAGTAAGGCAACTGCAGTGCCCAAAGCACGAGGACCACCACTTTGAACCCCAAGTCAACGCTTAAAGCAGAAGAAGAATTGTTCTCAGGTCAGGTTCCGTAGCTATGGTTCATACTACTTTGCTCTTGCACACTGTATTTACTCATACCAACTAATTTCAAATTTGAAGGATGCAATTGAAACTCCAATGGCGCAACAGGTATGTTTTAAACCTGTTTCTTTAACGTGTTTGCTGTTGTAACTTGCTCTATGTTGATTTTAGTTTCAATTGAATAAACAGTTATGTTCTCATGCCATGCACATTACAAGTGTTGTTATTGCTGTGTAGTTTCGCACACTTATATTCTGTCTATGATGCTTTGTCTTAAATAGATATGATTCGAACTGTATCTATCTTGATTTGGCAACATAAACTAGAATGATATAGACCATACAGTGACCATACTACATAGATATATGTTTGTTTCATGCTGTTATCCTGTCCACCTTACTACTGAACTGGTTTACCAAAATGAGTTTCATATACTACATTGTAAACCTGTGATGTGTTTGTTTGTTTCTCCTTTAGAACACGGATAAAATATTGGAGAAGAGTACCCCGTTATGCAATGGTAAAGGAAGTAATGCAGATCAGGTTCAAGATAGTGAGACATCCCTGCTGTTCTCCCAGAAAGCTGATAAAAACTATATTGAAGACATTGAGACAACCCCAAAGTCCTGTCTTGATGTAGTGTTCGAGTTACTGGCTACTACTGCTGGCACCAGCTCTTCGAACTCGCTGCCTGAATCAGTTCGGCTTCTTGAGTCTCAACTTCAAGTTGAAAGACATCGATCAGATGTTATGCGACAGGAAGCCGAAGGACTGAGGAAGTCCCTGCAGAATTCAGATGCATACTTTCTGGTGCAACAGCAAGTGCTGGAGGATTAAAGCGCCAAACAAGAGAAAGTAAATAAGCTTGCTAAGCATCTTGCCAGCATTATGGGTACCCAGGATATTGTTTCTTGAGCTCTTCTGAAGTGGTTTCAGTTCTGGACTTGTTTTGCTGCGGCGTTTATATGCTGCTTTGTTCCCTATATTTGCACTTGTGGTGAACTTTGATGCCCAGTGGATGTAATATGTGTAATAGCCGTGATAGCCTAGTGTAAGTTGCTTGCTTATTTATTTCCTTGTTGTCTTGTTTATTTGTTTGCTTGTAGTCAGTGCTGTTCTTTTTCCGCGGTTTGCTAGTGGCCGGAATAACCTATTTTTTAAAACTAGGCCACATTAACAATGGGCTACATATTTACTGTAGTTACCAGGGGCCTCCTATGGGCCGTAGAAATAATGGGCCTTCTAAGGGCTGTAGAAACAATGGGCCTTCTACGGGGCATAGACACAATGGGCCTTCTACGGGCCGTATCATCAATGGGCCTTCTACGGGCCGTCTGATCGGTTGCCAAACATGGGCCAATAACAGACCACATTATGGCCGTAAATGGGCTAGAGTTGAAATCGTCCGTTCATGGGCTGACCATAACGGGTCGTCGTTAATAGGCCGTATTTGATGACGCTATGAAAACGGCCCAACGTATTAACGGGCCGACTGTAACCACGGGCTGTATTTGGCCCACAAGCAGAAAATGACAGTAACGGGCCGAAAGTAAACGAATGCTGGAAATGAGCCCAAGAATAAATGGGCCCTGAGAAGGCCGAAAGATAACATGGGCTGGAAATGGCCCAACGGAATAAGAGAAAATTTTGTTTTTGCCACTCAAGATTTTGCCAAATTTTGTTATACCATTCTAGATATTGACATTTCACTTTTGCCACTCTTAGCTTTTGAAAATTATCACAATTACCATTTCGTGGCAAAAGCAAAATAATTTTATTTCATTTTTGCCACTCTTAGCTTTTGAAATGTATCACAATTGACACTCTAAAATTTTTTCTTTTGCCACGGGAATGGCAGTTATGATAATTGTCAAAAACTAAGAGTGGCAAAAGTGAAATGTCAAAATCTAGAGTGGCATAAGGAAAATTGGAAAAATCTAGAGTCGCAAAAACAAAATTTTCCCACGGAATAATGGGCCATTAATGGGTATACAGTGATACACTGTTCATTACGGGCCAGTTTTACCACGGGCCGTTAATGGGTCGAGGGTTACTAAGGGCCTCATATGGGCCAAAAGACGTCATGGGCCATACATGGGCCGGAAGTTAAAACGGGCTGGAATTATATTGGACGGCCCAGATGACGCTACTAGGCCTAATTCGGATAGGCCGTAAACGGGCCCTGGGTTAGCGGGCTGTAAATGGGCTATATGCGAACAGGCCGTTAACACGCTTGCCGTAGGCCGGCCCGCCACCTTTTGACCAAGTCAAACGGGCCGGCCTTTTCACAGGAATGGGCCTCTGTTGGGCCGTGCCACGTGTCGACGTATCATAGGCGCTTTGTGTCCAATGAGTGGATGACATCTGTCCCAACGGTGAGCCGACACGTGTTTCCTCCAGCCAATGATGATTTTACACGTGGAAAATCCCCATTGGTCGGGGCTGTTAATGGGTTATCGGATCCAAAACCGGACCCGATAGCTTAACGGCGTTCCGTTACGGTGGATGCCATGTGTCGGCCACCCTTGACGAAAGCACTTCTGTGACGCGCGATTTATCGTCATGGAAGTGGACACTTCCGTGATGATAATTTTGGTAATGTCATGGAACACTTCTACGACAGCACAGGTATGACTATCTTGATTCTGTCATAAATTTGTCATGGATGTACATGCATGGTAGAAAACGTGACCTACTGTGACAAACACGTATCATCACGGAAGTGTATTTTTTTGTAGTGCACTTTCTTCCAGTTCATCCATGGACCGAGGACTAGCTGGCACGGCTGCACGGAGGTTTTTGGGACAGGTGCGCGGACAAGAGGCATTGTCGTCTGCTTATTTCTGCAAATAGCGGTGCTTACATTTAGTGGAATGCACAAGACTTTCAGCTCGTCTGTACACTACATGGTTCAGTTCAGCATTCCAGCTGAGAACACAATTATAATTGGTTATTATAGAATGAGAGAACCTAACCCTGGATGGTGGCAACAAGAATAAACCAAAGTGAACTCCATGAAATTTAAGCCTGTCGGGAGGCCCTTTGCTCAGAGAAGCTTGCTTGTTTTTTCCTAATTTGTAAACCTTCTCACAACTTTGTCTTTTGCTGCGAACTAGTATATGTTTGTTATGTTCTATGAA
This sequence comes from Triticum aestivum, assembly GCF_018294505.1. Taxonomy (NCBI): domain Eukaryota; kingdom Viridiplantae; phylum Streptophyta; class Magnoliopsida; order Poales; family Poaceae; genus Triticum; species Triticum aestivum. Next base: position 386,229,406 of record NC_057808.1, on the reverse strand, counting down.
TCATTGAGATGTATAAAATTTCTTAACTTATGCTTTTCAAGTTTTTTATGAAGCCGAGTTTAATGTGAGTGTTCCACATGAACGCTGGAGCGTGTGAACGTTTGGAATACATTGTGGCCTCAGTTAACTGCATGAACCACTGTAACAAGATACGTAGTTGCTTATATGTCAAACAGCAGATTATTGATTGTTAGCTGGTCGATAGCCTAGTGTTGAAGCGAGTTGAGCCAATGTGTCGTGTTTTGCACAACTGCTTACAAGTGGGGTAGGACCAACAGTGTTTATAAGTACTTATGTATGCGTCGGTGCACATTTCTCGAATGAGTACTCTATTTCATCAAACACACACTGCTCGTATGATAAACCGTGACAACTTATGTCTTACCATGCCATATTCATGAAAAAACTAGTGAGGACGCATCTATTTCGGCAACAATTACGATGGTTCTTACATGATTCATGGGCACACAAAAGTAGCAGCAGTTCCCATAGACGGATTCAAACAGAGTACTAGCCCCAGAGGGCTTGATAATAGGCAAGGTTCGGATAAGTAGACACAATCCAAACTAGTATTAAACACTAGCTGGGGCAACTATTGCATGCCTCGATCTAATTTGGGCTGGACACAAGACGGACCTTGCCATGAACATCATCGAGGACGTTCGGCAGTAGCTCAATCCTGCGAACCTTCATGAAGGTAACTTTGTGGCCTTGCCACTCATAAACTTGTTTGTGGAGGCATGCCACGTCATCTTCCTGCGTAAGCTTGACAAGAACAGTATGCCTCACAAACGAAGGAGTAGCTTTGAACTTCTTTTGCTTCAGTACACCCAGGACAACACGCCTGACAACAGTGAGGCAGGAATACAACTCGACATCGGTACAAGCGCAAATGGCTTCCAGGATCCAACAGCCTAAGAACTATGTTTTCCCAGTGCGTATATTCAGGTCATCCGCCTCATAGCGAGTGACATGTACAACCGCACAATCCTTGTCTGCATCAAAGCTCTAACTGAAACAAAAACAAATTTTGAATTACTTTCCAGTATAAGAAACATGATACGTCTCCAACGTATCTATAATTTTTGATTGCTCCATGCTATATTATATTCTATTTTGGACATTATTGGGCTTTACTATACACTTTTATATCATTTTTGGGACTAACCTATTAACTGGAGGCCCAGCCCAAAATTGTTGTTTTTTGCCTATTTCAGAGTTTCGCATAAAAAATATCAAACGGAGTCCAAATGGAATGAAACCTTCGGGAACGTGATTTTCGGAACGAACGTGATCCAGAGGACTTGGACCTTATGTCAAGACATCAACCAGGAGGGCATGAGGTAGGGGGCGCGCCTACCCCCCCCCCCCCCAGGGAGCGCCCTCCACCCTCGTGGGCCCCCTGTTGCTCCACCGACGTACTCCTTCCGCCTATATATACCTACGTACCCCCAAACTACCAGATACGGAGCCAAAAACGTAATTCCACCGCCGCAACCTTCTGTACCCGTGAGATCCCATCTTGGGGCCTGTTCCGGAGCTCCGCCGGAGGGAGCATCGATCATGGAGGGCCTCTACATCAACACCATAGCCTCTCCGATGATGTGTGAGTACTTTACCTCAGACCTTCGGGTCCATAGTTATTAGCTAGATGGCTTCTTCTCTCTTTTTGCATCTCAATACAAAGTTCTCCCCCTCTCTCGTGGAGATCTATTCGATGTAATCTTCTTTTGCGGTGTGTTTGTTGAGACCGATGAATTGTGGGTTTATGATCAAGTTTATCTATGAACAATATTTGATTCTTCTCTGAATTCTTATATGCATGATTTGATATCTTTGCAAGTCTCTTCAAATTATCAGTTTGGTTTGGCCTACTAGATTGATCTTTCTTGCAATGGGAGAAGTGCTTAGCTTTGGGTTCAATATTGTGGTGTCCTTTCCCAGTGATAGTAGGGGCAGCAAGGCACGTATTGTATTGTTGCCATCGAGGATAACAAGATGGGGTTTATATCATATTGCATGAGTTTATCCCTCTACATCATGTCATCTTACTTAAAGCGTTACTCTGTTCGAACTTAATACTCTAGATGCATGCTGGATAGCGGTCAATGTGTGGAGTAATAGTAGTAGATGCAGGCAGGAGTCGGTCTACTTGTTTCGGACGTGATGCCTATATACGTGATCATACCTAGATATTCTCATAACTATGCTCAATTCTGTCAATTGCTCAACAGTAATTTGTTCACCCACCGTAATACTTATGCTCTTGAGAGAAGCCACTAGTGAAACCTATGGCCCCCGGGTCTAATTTCCATCATATTAATCTCCCTACAACAAGTTATTTCTTGCGCCGTTTTTATTTAACTTTCTTTACTTTGCATCTTTATCATAAAAATACCAAAAATATTATCTTATCATATCTATCAGATCTCACTCTCGTAAGTGACCGTGTAGGGATTGACAACCCCTTATCGCGTTGGTTGTGAGGATTTATTTGTTTGTGTAGGTGCGAGGGACTCGTGTGTGGCCTCCTACTGGATTGATACCTTGGTTCTCAAAAACTGAGGGAAATACTTACGCTACTTTGCTGCATCACCCTTTCCTCTTCAAGGGAAAACCAATGCAGTGCTCAAGAGGTAGCAAGAAGGATTTCTGGCGCCGTTGCCGGGGAGTCTACGCAAAAGTCAACATACCAAGTACGCATCACAAACCCTTATCTCCCGCATTACATTATTTGCCATTTGCCTCTCTTTTTCCTCTCCCCCACTTCACCCTTGCCGTTTTATTCGCCCTCTCTTTCTTGCTCGCCTTCCTTCGCCATGTCGGAACCAAAAAGAGTTGGGGGTTCTCTCCCGAGCTTTAGTGCTTTGGACAATCCTTCTATTCTATCTAAACTCATAAATAATAATTTGGAAAAACCTACCGGAGTTGTTAATGAGAGTCCTAATAATTTCGATGAAGATGATTCTGGAATTTTTCATTATTTACTCGATGAATCTTTGAAAGATGCTTGGGATAGGCTGTTAAGGATTCGAGCTAGCTATCAAATTGAGGTTTATCTAAAAAGCTTTTATGTTGGGTTGCCCGCTTCGTTCAAACAAGTTTTAGATTCTATTTTTGAAGATGGTTTTCTTGAAGGGACCCATTGATACCTATGAAAAGATGAAAACTATATTTGGGCATCCCATGAATGAGAAAGTTGAATCCACATCTCTTTTGCTCTCCTACCAAAACGAATCTATTAAAGAGATAAAAGCTAGCCTAGATGCAAATTTCCGCAACGTGCTTAATCTTTCTTCTACCATCAATAGCCACGTTCTTTATCAAAATAGAAAGATTAATTCCATAGATAACAAGTTTGCTCTTTTCTTCCCTAAAACCAAAGATGGCAATACCTAGATCTATCCTTGTTATTATGCCTAGCTAGGGGCGTTAAACGATAGCGCTTGTTGGGAGGCAACCCAATTTTATTTTTAGTTTTTTTTTGCTTTTTGCTTCTGTTTAGGAATAAATATTGGATCTATCCTCTGTTTAGATGTGTTTTTATGTTTTAATTAGTGTTTGTGCCAAGTTAAACCTATAGGATCTTCTTGGATGATAGTTATTTGATCTTGCAGTAAATTGCAGAAACTTTCTGTTCACGAAAATAATTGTTACAAATCACCAGTACGTGATAAAATATTGATTCCAATTTCTTCTGATCAATAAACACATTGTCTAGGTCGTCCTATTTTGGCTGAATTTTTGTAGTTCTAGAAGTTTGCGTTAGCTACAGATTACTACAGACTGTTCTGTTTTTGACAGATTCTGTTTTTCGTGTGTTGTTTGCTTATTTTGATGAATCTATGGCTAGTAAAATAGTTTATAAACCATAGAGAAGTTGGAATACAGTAGGTTTAACACCAATATAAATAAAGAATGAGTTCATTACAGTACCTTGAAGTGGTCTTTTGTTTTCTTTCGCTAACGGAGCTTACGCGATTTTCTGCTGAGTTTTGTATTGTGAAGTTTTCAAGTTTTGGGTGAAAGATTTGATGGATTATGGAACAAGGAGTGGCAAGAGCCTAAGCTTGGGGATTCCCAAGGCACCCCAAGATAATATAAGGACACCAAAAAGCCAAAGCTTGGGGATGCCCCGGAAGGCATCCCCTCTTTCGTCTACTTCCATCGGTAACTTTACTTGGAGCTATATTTTTATTCACCACATGATATGTGTTTTTCTTGGAGCGTCTTGTATTATTTGAGTCTTTGCTTTTTAGTTTACCACAATCATCCTTACTGTACACACCTTTTGAGAGAGACACACTTGATTCAGAAATTATTAGAATACTCTATGTGCTTCACTTATATCTTTTGATTTATATAGTTTTTGCTCTAGTGCTTCACTTATATCTTTTAGAGCCCGGTGGTGGATTTGTTTTATAGAAACTATTGTTCTCTCATGCTTCACTTAGATTATTTTGAGAGTCCTAAAAAACAGCATGGTAGTTTGCTTTAACAATAATAGTCATTCAAGATTAGTAAAAGAAGAAGAAAAACTCTTATGAGTGTGTTGAATACTATGAGAAGTTTGATGCTTGATAATTGTTTTGAGATATGAGGATGGTGATATTAGAGTCATGCTAGGTGAGTAGTTTTGAATTTGAGAATTACTTGTGTTAAAGTTTGTGATTCCCGTAGCATGCACGTATGGTGAACCTTTATGTGATGAAGTCGGAGCATGATTTATTTATTGATTGTCTTCCTTATGAGTGGCGGTCGGGGAGGAGCGATGGTCTTTTCCTACCAATCTATCCCCCTAGGAGCATGCGCGTAATACTTTCCTTTCATAACTTGTAGATTTTTGCAATAAGTATATGAGTTCTTTATGACTAATGTTGAGTCCATGGATTATACGCACTTTTCCTCCTTCCACCATTGCTAGCCTCTCTAATACCGCGCACTTTTCGCCGGTATCATACATCCACCATATACCTTCCTCAAAACAGCCACCATACCTACCTATCATGGCATTTCCATAGCCATTACGAGATATATTGACATGCAACTTATCACCATTTCGTTTACTATGACACGCTCCATCATTGTCATATTGCTTCGCATGATCTTGTAGTTGACATTGTATTTGTGGCAAAGCCACCGTTCATAATTCTTTCATACATGTCACTCTTGATTCATTGCATATCCCGATACACCGCCGGAGGCATTCACATAGAATCATATTTTGTTCTAAGTATTGAGTTTTAAGTATTGAGTTGTAATTGTTGAGTTGTAAATAAATAAAAGTGTGATGATCATCATTTTTAGAGCGTTGTCCCAAGTGAGGAAAGGATGATGGAGACTATGATTCCCCCACAAGTCGGGATGAGACTCCGGATGAAATAATAATAATAATAAAAAGAGGCCATAAAAAAGAAGAAGAGGCCCAAATAAAAAAATAAAAAAATGAGAGACAAAGAGAGAAGGGACAATGTTACTATCCTTTTAACACACTTGTGCTTCAAAGTAGCACCATTATTTTCGTCATAGAGAGTCTCCTATGATATCACTTTCATATACTAGTGGGAATTTTTCATTATAGAACTTGGCTTGTATATTCCAATGATGGGCTTCCTCAAAATGCCCTAGGTCTTCGTGAGCAAGAGAGTTGGATGCACACCCACTTAGTTTCTTTTGTTGAGCTTTCATATACTTATAGCTCTAGTGCATCCGTTGCATGGCAATCCCTACTCACTCACATTGATATCTATTGATGGGCATCTCCATAGCCCGTTGATACGCCTAGTTGATGTGAGACTATCTTCTCCTTTTTGTCTTCTCCACAACCACCATTCTATTCCAAATATAGTGCTATGTCCATGGCTCACGCTCATGTATTGCGTGAAGATTGAAAAAGTTTGAGAACGTTAAAAGTATGAAACAATTGCTTGGCTTGTCATCGGGGTTGTGCATGATTTAAATACTTTGTGTGGTGACGATAGAGCATAGCCAGACTATAATTTTGTAGGGATAACTTTCTTTGGCCATGTTATTTTAAGAAGACATAATTGCTTAGTTAGTATGCTTGAAGTATTATTATTTTTATGTCAATATTAAACTTTTGTCTTGAATCTTTCGGATCTGAATATTCATACCACAATTAAGAAGAATTACATTGAAATTATGCCAAGTAGCATTCCACATCAAATATTCTGTTTTTATCATTTACCTACTCGAGGACGAGCAGGAATTAAGCTTGGGATGCTTGATACGTCTCCAACGTATCTATAATTTTTATTGCTCCATGCTATATTATATTCGGTTTTGGACATTATTGGGCTTTATTATACACTTTTATATTATTTTTGGGACTAACCTATTAACCGGAGGCCCAGCCCAGAATAGCTGTTTTTTGCCTATTTCGGAGTTTCGCAGAAAAAGAATATCAAACGGAGTCCAAATGGAATGAAACCTTCGGGAACGTGATTTTCGGAACGAACGTGATCCAGAGGACTTGGACCCTATGTCAAGACATCAACCTAGAGGGCACGAGGTAGGGGGCGCGCCCTCCACCCTATGGACCCCCTGTTGCTCCACCGACGTACTCCTTCCTCCCATATATACCTACGTACCCCCAAACTACCAGATACGGAACCAAAAACCTAATTCCACCGCCGCAACCTTCTGTACCCGTGAGATCCCATCTTGGGGCCTCTTTCGGAGCTCCGCCAGAGGGGGCATCGATCACGGAGGGCTTCTACATCAACACCATAGCCTCTCCGATGATGTGTGAGTAGTTTACCTCATACTTTCAGGTCCATAGTTATTAGCTAGATGGATTCTTCTCTCTTTTTGGATCTCAATACAATGTTCTCCCCCTCTCTCGTGGAGATCTATTCGATGTAATCTTCTTTTGCGGTGTGTTTGTTGAGACCGATGAATTGTGGGTTTATGATCAAGTTTATCTATGAACAATATTTGAATCTTCTCTGAATTCTTTTATGTATGATTGGTTATCTTTGCAAGTCTCTTCGAATTATCAGTTTGGTTTGGCCTACTATATTGATCTGTCTTGCAATGGGAGAAGTGCTTAGCTTTGGGTTCAATCTTGCGGTGTCCTTTCCCAGTGACAGTAGGGGCGGCAAGGCACGTATTGTATTGTTGCCATCGAGGATAACAAGATGGGTTTTATATCATATTGCATGAGTTTATTCCTCTACATCATGTCGTCTTACTTAAAGTGTTACTCTGTTCTTATGAACTTAATACTTTAGATGCATGCTGGATAGCGGTCGATGTGTGGAGTAATATTAGTAGATGCAGGCAGGAGTCGGTCTACTTGTTTCGAACGTGATGCCTATATACATGATCATACCTAGATATTCTCATAACTATGCTCAATTCTGTCAATTGCTCAACAGTAATTTGTTCACCCACCGTAATACTTATGCTCTTGAGAGAAGCCACTAGTGAAACCTATGGCCCCCGGGTCTAATTTCCATCATATTAATCTCCCTACAACAAGTTATTTCTTGCGCCGTTTTTATTTAACTTTCTTTACTTTGCATCTTTATCATAAAAATACCAAAAATATTATCTTATCATATCTATCAGATCTCACTCTCGTAAGTGACCGTGTAGGGATTGACAACCCCTTATCGTGTTGGTTGCGAGGATTTATTTGTTTGTGTAGGTGCGAGGGACTCGTGCGTGGCCTCCTACTGGACTGATACCTTGGTTCTCAAAAACTGAGGGAAATACTTACGCTACTTTGTTGCATCACCCTTTCCTCTTCAAGGGAAAACCAACGCAGTGCTCAAGAGGTAGCAAAACACAAGTTATTTAAACCACTATGTATAGCATGGCATCGAAGCTAATAAAATTTTGCATTATTCATCACCACATACTTAGATGAAAAACCACAATCAAGATCGGCAAAGAAGAAAATCACCTTGGGCAGCTCAGCGGGGGGGACACATCCTCGAAGGGGGAAAACTGCTCCTGCAGTGCCAAGGGGGTTGTAACCTCAAATAGGGCGTTGATCATCTCAGTAGTGCCCGCGAGCGTATCTGGGGTCGGCTCGGTGGCCGCCTCCATCTTCTTGGAGCTCTCTGTCTCGTGGGGATCAGCCTCCCGTGTCTACTCCAATATCGGCAGATCTTTTCCTGGTTCTCCTTGGTCCATCATGAAACTGACGAATACTAGGAGACCACTGAAAGGAAAACACAATCGCAATGAAAATGAAACAAAAAAGAGAGTGAGGATCGGTTACTGCTTTGCAAAAGTTCTTTTTTTTTCTGGACGAAAATATACCAATACCATGGATCCACTTACCTTCCCTTCATTGGGAGAGAAGAACAGTGGCAGATGCGAGTGTTGGCTTTCTTGAAGACGGTGAGGGAGAAGGGGATTCAGCGAAGAGCGAAATGATGGTTCCTTCGTCCGTCAAACTTAGACTGCGGGGAGGTGGGGTTTTGTGATACGACGGCTCGTTACTGCCTCGCTACGACCGGGGTGACTCTCCGCCTGCATACTGCCTTCTAATTTGGTGGATGGCATTTGGGCCCGCGCGCGGCATGGCCCGCATGTTGGTGAACAAAACTAAAACGGCGTTCAGTAGAGGGAGACGTTTCGATGACCTAGGAGGAGCCAGAAGCGGTAGTGTATCCACTATACTAGTAGTAATTGTTTTTCTAGTAGCTGTAGAGTGTCTCCACTGTACTAGTAGTAATTGTTTCTCTGGGCCAAAGACAAAACAGCCCATCCACCCTCGTAAATAATAAAATCAATTCAAAAGCCCATATATTTACTTAATGAGAGGCGCTTGAGGGAGTCCTGGACTAAGGGGTCCTCGGGCGTCCGGCCTGTTATTCATTGTGCCGGACTGATGGGCTGTGAAGACATGAAGGCCAAAGACTATACCCGTGTCCGGATTGGACTCTCCTTGGCGTGGAAGGCAAGCTAGGCAATCATCTATGAAGATTCCTTCTTATGTAACCGACCCCATGTAACCCTAGGTCTCTCCGGTGTCTATATAAACCGAAGAGCATAGTCCGGATAGAGATACTCATTACCATATTCATATAGGCTAGACTTCTAGGGTTTAGCCATTACGATCTCGTGGTAGATCAACTCTTGTAACACTCATATTCATCAAGATCAATCAAGCAGGAAGTAGGGTATTACCTCGATAGAGAGGGCCCGAACCTGGGTAAACATCGTGTCCCCGTCTCCTATTACCATCGATCGTAGACACACCGTTCGGGACCCCCTACCCGAGATCCGCCGGTTTTGACACCGACATTGGTGCTTTCATTGAGAGTTCCACTGTGCCATCGGCAATGGACTCGATGGCCCCTTCGATCGTCAGTGATAACGTTGTCCAGGGAGAAACCTTTCTCCCCGGACAGATCATCGTATTCGGCGGCGTCGTACTGCGGGCCAACTCGCTTGGCCATCTGGAGCAGATTGACAGCTACGCCCCTGGCCATCAAGTCAGATTCGGAAGCATGAACTACGTTGCGGACATCCGTGAAGACTTGATCTTCGATGGATTCGAGACCGCGGCAATCACTCCCCGTCGCCCTGATGAACATGGCTTAAACCTATCATCGGGCCGCATCCAGGAGATAGCTCCTGTAGCAACTCTGGCCTTAGATCCGGAGCAGATCAAGTCGTCCAAAGATGGGAAGCTCAACCCCATCACAGGGGCTACTGATTCTGCGGCGTTGGAGCCGCCCGCATATTCCACTTCGTACAGTATCTGCATCAACGGAACCCCGGACTCTTCTCCGGTGTCGAGTTCCGAACCCTGCAAGCCCGCGGATACCGAACTCGATCGGTTATCGCTCTTCAAGTTCAGCGCCGCGGATGTCTTCCAACACTCGCCCATGGGCAACCTACTAAACTCATTAAAAAAACCTATCTCTAGCAGATGACTCGTCGCCGAAGTATGTTCGGCTCGAACTTATGGCGGATGATGGAGAATTTTGTTTCCCACCCGCCACCCACTTCATAGCCACCGTTGAAGACCCAACCAACACGCTTGACCCCCGCTCCGAAGACATCGACGGTACGGACGACGATGAGGGGCAGGGCCAGAGCTTTCTACCCGCTAGTCACGGGATGGCCACTTCCTGGTATGACGTGTGTATGATAGACACACCTGACGACGCTCTCGACGATGACAAGGAGGATCCAGTCGAGAATAAACCTCTTGGTACACAGTCCGAACACCGGCGCCCACGGCGCCGCTCCAAGTCACATCGCCCAAGAGAAAACACTGCTAGCACCAGAAAAGACAACACTCCGGACAATGAAGACCCTGCTGAGGTAGAATCCGAACAGGACGAACATGAAAGCGGGCAAGACAGCCCTGATGAACAGGCCACATATGGAGACTCGGAGGACATCAATTATCTCCCACTCTCCGAGGAAGAGGAGATCCTCGGCAACGAAGATTTTATCGTGCCTAAGGAACCCCTTGAGCAGGAGCGCTTTAAACGCCGGCTTATAGCCACTGCAAGGAGCCTAAGGAAGAAGCAGCTGCAGCTTCAACCAAGCCAAGATTTTCTCAATGATAGATGGACGGAGGTCCTGGCCGCCGAAGAATACGGCCTTAGCGGCCCAGACGAAAGCCACCCCAAGAGTAGGTGGCTCCCTCAATACGATGGCAGGGCGTTGGAGCCCACACCACCATCGAACAACGCGGTGGGCCGACCACAGTTTGGTCAGGACAAAGCAGCAGCCCAAGCAGAGCAATATACCAACCCATCCGGCCGTCCAAGCAAGAATAAAGCAGCTCGAGGGAACACTCGCGACATCCAACAAGACCTGGAGGGTAGAACAGGACACACAAAATCGACACCCAGATCGCGGGGACATGCCCCGACCAGTAACGATGGTTATATATTCGGACACAACAGACCCGACCACGCTCGGTCCGAAAACCGTAAGCAGAGTCCGTCGGAGGTGCTTCACAGTGTGGCCCAACATAGAGGAGCCGCACACCCTCTCTGCTTCACTGACGAGGTAATGGAGCATGAGTTCCCAGACGGGTTTAAACCCATTAACATCGAATCATACGATGGAACAACAGATCCCGCGGTATGGATTGAGGATTACCTCCTCCATATTCACATGGCTCGCGGAGACGGCCTTCATGCCATTAAATACCTACCTCTCAAGCTCAAAGGGCCAGCTCGGTACTGGCTAAATAGTTTGCCAGAAAATTCTATTGGCAACTGGGAAGATTTGGAAGACGCCTTTCGGGACAACTTCCAAGGAACATATGTCCGGCCACCAGATGTCGATGACTTGAGTCACATTGTCCAGAAGCCCGACGAGTCAGCCAGGCAGCTCTGGACTAGGTTCTTAGTCAAAAAGAACAAAATTGTCGACTGTCCGGACGTGGAAGCCCTTGCGGCCTTCAAACATAGCGTCCGGGATGAATGGCTAGCGCGTCACCTCGGCCAGGAAGGACCCAAATCCATGATAGCCCTTACCGCTCTAATGACCCTCTTTTGCGCGGGAGAAGACAACTGGCTCGCTCGTAAAAGCAACAAAGCCAGTGACCCGGGCACTTCCGAAATCCGAGACGGCAACGGCAAGCCACGATGAACCGAACACAACAGTCGCAACAATAATGAAAGATTATGCGACACAGCGGTCAACGCCGGATTTCACAATCCGAAACCCGGTCAACGGAAGAAGCCATTTAAGGCAAACCAGGATGGACCATCCACCCTTGACAGGATATTGGACCGACCTTGTCAGATTCACGGTCACCCTGATAAGCCAGCTAATCACACCAACAGAAACTGTTGTGTCTTTAAGCAGGCAAGCAAGCTTAATGCCAAGCACAAGGGGAGGAGGCCGCCAGGCGATAAAGACGACGGAGCGGCTCGCCAGCCGAACACCAGGGGCCAGAAACAGTTTCCCTCCAAAGTTCGACCACTCCCATAATGGAAATAGCAGTTCGGCTTCCGCCACCCACCCACTATACTGGCAAGATTTACACCACGCGTACATCACTACGTGCTCAAGATACCATGGGTATCGGCGGAAGCGCAACACGGACAACCCTGCAAGCATTCCCGTAACATTTTTTATTTGTTTTCCTTACTTTTCTTTATTATATCTTAAAAACAGGTGACCATCAGGACATCATCTACATCGGACTCTATCAGAGTTCGGATCCGTACACTCACCTAAGGGGCCACTTCCGTTAAGGATTCCCCCTCCCCGAGGACAGGCGGCGCAGATGTGCGACAAGAGGTCCAAAATAAACTTTTGTAGACCGCACTTGTTATTTTGAGCCTGTACTATGCCTTTTCCTCCGTTCCCAACCCCGAGCACGTCAAATAGCCGGGTTGTGGTTTTTTACTTTTTATATACATTTATCATTGGCATATTGCTCCGCTCCCAGTAAACTTCATCCGAACTAATCTTCCATGCTCTTTCTACAATGAGTCCGGCCTTAACGGCTGCCTTACAAGACGCACCTCGGCATAACTCGCCAGGGGCCCGGTATGGGAACAAATGAGTCGCGAGTAAAAGTCCGAACAGCTCTATAGCATACTTCGGCGTCGCAAGTTTGGCCTTATATGCATCAGCTCCGAATCATTGTCTTTGGTCAATAGTTGGGTTGCCCGGCTCCTGTGCTTGCTACCCTACGTTCCGCTCTATCGGGTAGGGTAGTAAAGGGGGAACTACTGCGATTGTGCCCTGGCCTAAACCGGATGAGCACCTCAGTAGAGAAAGCCGAAAACTGACTGTCATGATGCGGCGAGAGCTGGTCAACCACTTGACGACTTATTCGAATCTTTAGCGATTCTCCGTGTCACACGAAGGATCTTTTTTAGATCAAAATATGTAAGGCACGATATTACAATACTCCGAATACATACCAGGGGCTATGTCGTAGCCTCACGATAAAACTCCTATGGCTAAGTGAAAGTGTTAACGCCCTATAGTCCGATTGCCTGGTTCGCCGCATTATCACCTCCTTTATGGACCAAGATGTTGGATAAAGAGTGATTAAATGCTTTTCCGAACACCCCCGTACTTCCTACGAGGGGGCTGAAGCCGACGACTGGAAAACTTTCAGATTATACTAAAAGGGCCGCATAGGAGGAATTCAAGCTTTTGAGCAAAATATAAATAGATTAACTATAAAGTTGTCTGTTACAACCCTTATACACATCACTCGAACATTATGTCTTTCGAGCACTGACCCTCTATCAAGCGGGCGGCCTCTAGGATGTCTTCAAAATAATGCTCAGGCTCATAACGGTCCTTGCCCTTGGGTGGACTCCTCGCTGCAACATCGATGGCCTTCATCTTTCCCCAGAACATTTTGACTCGGGCAAAGGCCATCCGTGCACCCTCAATGCACGCCGACCGCTTCACAGCATCGATATGTGGCACCGCGTCAACAAGCAGCTGCACCAGGCCGAAATAACTACTCGGAATAGGTTCAGTCGGCCACAACCGGACTATGACGTTCTTCATGGCAGCACCGGATATCCTATGCAGCTCGGCCCACTTGGACACCTGTTCATTCAGCAGCAGAGGGCGCTTTGACGCGCCGAATTGTAACCAGAAAAGCTTCTCCGTTGCACACCCCTCTTGTGCGTGGTAAAACCGCCCCGCATCGAAAGAACTCTTCGGCAAGTCTAAAAATTTGTCCAGAGAACTCCATACGTGGTTAAGCTGAACATAGTTCGGATCGCCGAACTTAGTCTGCAGCAAAAAGGGCTTGCCAGCAGCAATATCCACAGCTTGCCGGATCTCCTCACGGGCCGCTCTGGATTCAGACCGCACTTCTCTCACCTCTTGTAAGGCCTTGTCAAGTTCAGCCGTTTTGGCTTCATTTTCTTTCTCAAGAAGTTTATAGCGGCTAGCCCTCTAATTCGTGCGCCATGGTGGACATCTTCTCCTGGTCTTGGCGCCGTGCAGCTTGTTCGGCTTTCAACTCAGCCGATGCCTTTTCGGCAGCCGCATTACTAAACCGGGCCTGCTTCTTGGCCCGAGCTAGCTCCGCCCGAAGGACCTCCACGGCGGCAGCACCATATACATTCATGCACATGTCATATAAAACTCTTTTTAGAGTCAGGCTTAAAATACAAGCACACTGGTGTAAGGAATGCTTGAAATATATACCTTGCGAGTCGTCAAGACGCCTGTTGATCAATGCAATGTCATCCTCCGCAATGTCCAGCTTCCGCTGTGGTTCGGCCACTTCCGTATTTCGGGTAGCTGCAGGAGGGGAGGCAGCCTGTATTCATTGTTAAAATCAAGGTTAGTACCCGAGCATATCTTTTTGATAACAGGTGCATACCTTTGGAAGGCAATCTGAGTCTCAGGGGATACTACATACATAACAGGTGCATTCTGTCAATAAAATTCCATTGGCAAAACTACATCACAAACCTCAAAACCCCTTAGAAGGCTCGTAAAGGCCTCGTTCAACCCGCTCTTCGCGGATAAAACCTTTTCGACCACCGTAGCCATCAAGGCACGATGCTCCTCCGAAACGGACGCTTGTCGCAGCATGTCCGTCAGCGTTTTCGGCGCTCCTGGGTCTCCGGAAACCGCCGCCGGAGTACGGCATTCCTTTGAAGTAATCCACCCACTCGCCTCCAGAATCGTCTCCGGCTGTAAATCGGATAGTTCGGGGCCGTCATACTTGATTCCCGAACCCTGAGTGATAGAGGCACCACCTTCAGGTAACGCCTTCTTTGTTTCCTGCACTACTTGTCGATCGGGAGGAGCCCCCTGGGACGATGCCTCAAAATCATCTGCCCTGTTGGGCGAGGAGGCTGGAGAAGGCGTGTCACTCTCCATCATCTCTGGGAGAAGGTCTCCCGAGGAGGAAGACGATTGAGAAACACCAGGTGTTAACCTGCGAGGACGTACATATGTCGGAGGATTACTTCAGTAATGAGAAAGGAATGAGGTATGAATAAAATACCCCGCTGCACTTACGGTTTGACCAGAGGTTTGTCCTCATCATAAAGCTCTACATCGACATCGCTTGCCCGGCCCAAGCTGCCCGACGATGGCGTTTTCCCTTTCTTGGAAGGTTTCCCCTCCTGACCTCCGGAAGCGGTCCCCTTCTTGCCATGGAGGGCCCCCTCTACACCTTTGCCCCTGGGCAAAAGGGTTTCAGTTTCCCCGAACACAGTGTCTAATTCGTCCTCAGGGCGGGCATCTCCTCTGGGCTCCCCGCTCTCGCCCCCCTCTGCAGACACCTGGTACGGTGTCGGAGTCAGTGATGTCTACTACGCAACTTTCTCCTTGTAGACGTTGTTGGGCCTCCAAGTGCAGATGTTTGTAGGATAGTAGCAAATTTCCCTCAAGTGGATGACCTAAGGTTTATCAATCCGTGGGAGGCGTAGGATGAAGATGGTCTCTCTCAAGCAACCCTGCAACCAAATAACAAAGAGTCTCTTGTGTCCCCAACACACCCAATACAATGGTAAATTGTATAGGTGCACTAGTTCGGCGAAGAGATGGTGATACAAGTGCAATATGGATGGTAGATAAAGGTATTTGTGATCTGAAAATATAAAAACAGCAAGGTAAATAATAATAAAAGTGAGCACAAACAGTATTGCAATGCGTTGAAACAAGGCCTGGGGTTCATACTTTCACTAGTGCAAGTTCTCTCAACAATAATTACGTAATTGGATCATATAAGTATCCCTCAACATGCAACAAAGAGTCACTCCAAAGACACTAATAGTGGAGAACAAACGAACAGATTATGGTAGGGTACGAAACCACCTCAAAGTTATTCTTTCGGATTGATCTATTCAAGAGTTCGTACTAGAATAACACCTTAAGACACATATCAACCAAAACCCTAATGTCACCTAGATACTCCAATGTCACCTCAAGTATCCGTGGGTATGATCATACGATATGCATCACACAATCTCAGATTCATCTATTCAACCAACACAAAGTACTTCAAAGAGTGCCCCAAAGTTTCTACCGGAGAGTCAAGACAAAAACGTGTGCCAACCCCTATGCATAGGTTCGTGGGCGGAACCTGCAAGTTGATCACCAAAACATATATCAAGTGGATCACGTGATATCCCATTGTCACCACAGATAAGCACGGCAAGACGTACATCAAGTGTTCTCAAATCCTTAAAGACTCAATCCGAAAAGATAACTTCAAAGGGAAAACTCAATCCATTACAAGAGAGTAGAGGGGGAGAAACATCATAAGATCCAACTATAATAGCAAAGCTCGCGATACATCAAGATCGTGCCGAATCAAGAACACGAGAGAGAGAGATCAAACACATAGCTACTGGTACATACCCTCAGCCCCAAGGGTGAACTACTCCCTCCTCGTCATGGAGAGCGCCGGGATGATGAAGATGGCCACCGGTGAGGGTTCCCCCCTCCGACAGGGTGCCGGAACAGGGTCCCGATTGGTTTTTGGTGGCTACAGAGGCTTGCGGCGGCGGAACTCCCGATCTATTCTGTTCCCCGATGGTTTTAGGGTATATGGGAATATATAGGCGAAAGAAGTCGGTAAGGGGAGCCATGAGAGGCCCATGAGGGTGGAGGGCGTGCCCAGGGGGGTGGGAGCGCCCCCTGCCTCGTGCCTTCCTCGTTGCTTCCCTTACATACACTCCAAGTCTTCTGGATTGCTTCTATTCCAAAAATAACTCTCCCGAAGGTTTCATTCCATTTGGACTCCGTTTGATATTCCTTTTCTGCGGAACACTGAAACAAGGGAAAAAACAGGAACTAGCACTGGGCTCTGGGTTAATAGGTTAGTCCCCAAAAGTAATATAAAAGTGCATAGTAAAGCCCATTAAACATCCAAGATGGATAATATAATAGCATGAATACTTCATAAATTATAGATACGTTGGAGACGTATAAGTCAGCATCCTCGTCAGCAGGGCGGACGCTGAGTATTCGGGAAGGGGCGTCGGACACCAGATTAACACCGCTTTCTTTATCCAGTCCTGTATAGGGACGGATTGTTCAGTATCTTGTCAAGAGATGCTTGAATGGAAGGTGTTCGGAGATTGAATACTTACCGAAGTGTCCGGATGGTTGCAGTCCAGGCCAACGTCTTCGGTGGTGTCCGGCCATTGCTCTCGCTCCCCGAAATATAATTTCCACATTCCTTCGTGCGTAGCGCCGAAGAAGTGCTGAAGAGTCCACTGCCCTTCTGGATTAAACTCCCACATACGGAGAGGCCGCCGCTGACATGGCAGGGTCCGGCGGACTAGCATTACTTGAAAGACGTTCACAAGATCGATGCCCTTTTCGGAAAGGCTCCGGATGCGACTTTGCAGAGTCTGCACTTCATTGGCGGATCCCCAGTCCAATCCCTTTGATCCATGAAGCAAGCTAAATTGAAGGGCCGGGTTGGAATGCAGGCGTAGCCGCCCACTTGGAGCCCCGTGGCTTGTTGATGTAAAACCATCCCTGCTGCCACATGCCGGAAGACTCGGCGATGGATCCTTCAAACCAAACCGCGTCGACAAGCTTGCCTATTACGACGCTGCCGCACTCTGCCTGCTCCTCCTCTGTCACCCGCGGCCTCACGTCAAAGGTCTTGAGCCACAAACCAAAGTGCGGAGGAGTCCGGAGGAAGGCCTCACACGTGACGATGAATGTCGAGATGAGAAGAATAGAGTCCGGGGCCAGATCGTGAAAATCTAGCCCATAGTATAACATGAGCCCCCGGACGAAGGGGTTAAGCGTGAACCCTAACCCATGGAGGAAGTGGGACACAAATACTACCCTCTTGCCAGATTTGGGGTGGGAATAACCTGCCCCTCGGCGGGAAGCCAATGAAGGATTTCTGGGGTCAGATACCTCGCCACGCGGAGCTTCGCAATATCCTCCTCCGTGATAGAAGAGGCCACCCACCGGCCTGAACGGCTGGACCCGGACATGATTGGGGCTGGTGGTGATTGGAACCCGAGGGCTAGAACTCGAGGTGGCTAAGGTTGAGGAAGAAGCAAGCGCAGAAGAGAAAGACAAGTCTGGGTCCCTATATAAAGGCCCAGAATATTGAGCGTCCCCTCCTGGGTCTCGAAACTTACCTATCCTCAAAGAGTTGTACCCAGGGGACGGTTGGGTTACCCACGCCTACATTATTGAAAATCCCGTGAATAAGGGACACGATCCCTGCTTTGACAAGACGTGCCGATAAAACCGCGTCCCGAGACGTGGGGCGAGGGGCTAGCCAACGATTGGAAATAATAACCG
Source organism: Triticum aestivum (assembly GCF_018294505.1). Lineage (NCBI taxonomy): Eukaryota > Viridiplantae > Streptophyta > Magnoliopsida > Poales > Poaceae > Triticum > Triticum aestivum. Next base: position 386,211,175 of record NC_057808.1, on the reverse strand, counting down.
GGCAGGCGTAATGCAATGTCATAAACAGTTGTCAATAGGCCAGACTTGTGGAATATTGTATTCTCTGCAATTACATACACGGGTCCGGATATACTTACTACATCCGAAGACTATTCCAGAGTTCGGAAGGAGGGAACCCGCCTTGCAATGCCAAAGACAGATCTGCACGCCGGACTCCTCGTCATTGAAGCTAGGTTCAGGGGCTACTGAGGGAGTCCTGGACTAAGGGGTCCTCGGGCGTCCGGCCTGTTATTCATTGGGCCGGACTGATGGGCTGTGAAGACATGAAGGCCAAAGACTATACCCGTGTCCGGATTGGACTCTCCTTGGCGTGGAAGGCAAGCTAGGCGATCAACTATGAAGATTCCTTCTTATGTAACCGACCCAATGTAACCCTAGATCTCTCCGGTGTCTACATAAACCGAAGAGCATAGTCCGGATAGAGATACTCATTACCATATTCATATAGGCTAGACTGCTAGGGTTTAGCCATTACGATCTCGTGGTAGATCAACTCTTGTAACACTCATATTCATCAAGATCAATCAAGCAGGAAGTAGGGTATTACCTCCATAGAGAGGGCCCGAACCTGGGTAAACATCGTGTCCCCCGTTTCCTGTTACCATCGATCCTAGACGCACAGTTCGGGACCCCCTACCCGAGATCCGCCGGTTTTGACACCGACAGCGCTACCCACACCCAGCACACCGCCCCCAAAAAACCTGGGTGCTCTTCTTCCTCCTCACTCCCACCCACCTCACGTCAGCTCCCCCAAATTCCTCACCTCACTCCCACCGACCTCACGTCAGCTCCCCCAAATTCCTCACCTCACTCCCACCCACCTCACGTCAGCTCCCCCAAATTCCTCACCTCACTCCTACAGAAAACCCCAGCTCCCCTTCTTCCTCACTACTACAAAAAAACCTCAGCTCCCCTTCTTCTTCACTCGCACTACAACTAGGCTCGTCATTTGTTACTCTGCTCAAATCCGTGAGCGCGACGCGACGCCCTCGAGGAAAATGGAGTCGGCTGACCCCAGCGCCAAGAAGATGAGGCTCCCGCCAGCGGCGACGCCTGTTTTAGATCCCGCACCCGGCAGCGCGGGGAGAAGCGGCGACCCCGCCTTCACCGGATCCCAGGAACCCGTAGAATCTCGGGTGGACCGCATCAGCGATCTCTCGGACGCCGTCCTTGGGGAGATCATCTCGCTTCTCCCCACCAAGGATTGCTGCCGCACCCAAGTCCTCTCAATTTGGTGGCGCCCTCTATGGTGCGCCGTGCCCCTTAATCTCGACTGTCGTCAGCTATCTCTCTTCAATGATTTTCAAATCCCCAAAGCCATCATCTCCTCCCACCAGGGCTCCGTTCAAAGCCTCTGCATCCCGTCATGCTACCTGAGCAAGCATACCATGCCCTGCACGGTGGACGCCTGGCTGAAATCCCCTGAATTCATAGAACTATAGCTGCTAGAGTTCTACTATTCCCCTGGAAATCACCTACTAGATACCGAATGCCATCTACCTGTGCCCTCAGCACCGATGTCCATCTCGTGGTTTTCCTCCTCTCTCCACACCGCCACCTTTGCGTTGTGCTACCTACCAGACAATCTGGTACTAAAGCTTCGACTCCCATTTCTCAAGAAACTTTCACTTGTGCGGGTTCATATATCGGAGGCCTCATTTCACAGCATCATCCACTCTAGTTGCCCTGCCCTGGAGTGCTTGGTGCTTGTTTTCACAGTTAGAATCGGTTGTCTCCAAATAAAGTCACCTAACCTTGTAAGAATTGGAATTTCTTTTGATGGAAGGTAGCTCATCATCCAAGATGCCCCTTCACTTCAAAGGTTGATCCTTGATTCTAGTTATTCACCGTCGCAAATAACCATCCTCTCTGTGCCTAAACTAGAGACCTTGGGTGTAATACATGATCTCTGTGCTCATTTCAAGATGGTGTTTGGCTCCATAGTTCTTCAGGTACTTTATATTATCATCTGCACTTGTAACCATAAGCTGCATTTTAATTTTCTGCACATAAGTTATATATCATCTCGGAGTACACATTTTGTACTAATATTATGTTCTATGCTCAATGAAGAGTTTCTCCATGGATAGCCTATCAATGGTGCTGGATTCTGTCAAGATCTTATATATCCAAATGAATAGTTTTGATCTGAATAAGATTATTGCCTTGCTGCAATGCTTTCCATGTCTGGAGAAGTTGTATATAAAGGTGATAATTTCACGCACATTGGAAGCTCACATATAGTGTACTAGAATTAACCGTTCAGCTGTTGCTCTTTCCACACTCTTTTTTTAGACCTTAACTGTTTTCAATCTTCATGTATATTTAGGCAACAGGACGGGGTAAGAAAGTTATAACCAATCGGTGGATTCGTAAGCACCGGAATTTTCTCACTTCTCATGACATTCGATTGAAGACAATAATGCTAGAACGATATGTAGCCAACCATGAAAACACTAGATTTGTCACATTCTTCCTGCTGAATGTGAGGTTACTATTTTCCATCAGGCTTAAGTTTATCAGCAGCATGGTTTTGACGGATGGGTATGTCGAAGAGCAAAAAAAGGAATTTCAGGTGGGCAAAAGAGCTTCTAACATGCCAGGCTTCTATTTACAACATATTGTGGTCATAATCCAGTAAATTTTATGACCCAGGATGTTCATTCTATGGACCTGACCGATCCATTTGACTGTGACTGCCGAAAACAGTGCTGGAGTTAGATGTTGTTGCCCTTTTCAACCTGGGTTTTGTCTAAACCTGATGAACAATTAACCCTCGTGCTTTTGTACAGTTTGTAAGCTGGAGTTAGATGTTCTTGCCATTTTCAACTCGGTTGTGACTGTCATATTTTCTTTGAAACAAGGCAAACGGCTTGCCATTTGTTTAATTTAGAGTGCAATATTGTAACAAATCCCAACCAAGGGAAATAACATCACTCTCGCCGGCTGCTTGAGCTCACTGTGCATTACAGAAGCCAAGTGATTAGCCCCCACCAGCACCCACAAACTTATTTCGAACTAGCACACCAAATGGGCTGTAAATTTTCATAGGAAAGGCTGCATGACCGTGACAGATTTGGATTCTAACATTTGGGATCCACGAGGAAATAGCCTATCCAAGGTGGTGTCGACTTACTAGCTAGTCAACAAACGTTTCTGCCTACCAGCCGTTGGATTGACATCCAACATCTGTCGTGTATCTTCTATCTCTGGTCTTCTTCCTCCAGCCGCCCAAACCAAACCACCCCATCAGCTCCGCCTGCTCCCGCTTCCCATGGCTGGCTGCGCCTCCGCTGCCCTACCGTACCATCCAACATTGGCCAGTCCCTCCCTCTATTCCCCCACATGTCCTGTTATTCTCCGGTGACGTCAGCCCCAACATGCACCCGCACCCGAACCAATCAACCCTCGTACTCCCCTCCGCCTGCGATTGGACCGACGCATCTTCCAGGGCTCCTGTTCGTTCCGTCCGAGGCCTCGCCATCGTCCTCGGCCTTGGTTCACTCGTCGTGCGCGGTGCGCTGCCCTCTTGCGTTGTCAACGTCGTCAACAACTGAGAGGAACAAGGATATGACTGTACGTGGAGAGTATGACAGTAGGGACCCACTAGCGTCATGGCAGTACGCAAGCAAGTGCTTCGTTATTACAAGCCCCAAAAAATGGTTCCTCCTAATGGTTGGACATCTGGGGCTCACGCCATTGTCAACGTAGTCAATAAACGAGAGATTACACAACGAGCGGCTGACACCAGGGACCCAGCAGGTCGCGTAGTTGTTATTTACTTTTTTAGGACAAGCAGTTGTTATTTATACTAGTTTTAGCGACGGATCAGGGTAACAACGAGGCTGTGCGGGGGCTGTGGCCCGTCTAGCCAGGGTTTTATTTATGTTTACCACATCATGAGCCCAGTTGTGTTTTTTTCTTGCTGAAAATGGCTAGCCCAGTTCTATTTTTTAAAAGAAATACCCAAACGAGGCCTACTTGCTTTATCAGCCCTGCTGGGCTGCAAATCTCTCAAGACGAGGAGAGAGTTTCATTCGGTTTGCCCAGAAATGGGCTGTGCATTTTAAAAAAAATCAAACCGGGAATTAGTTTCATTTTTTTATTACAAGATTTTAAATTCCATTGATTTTTATGCCTGGACAATTATTTGGATTTTATATTTATATAAATTATTTTTCAAAATAGTTTGAATGTGACTCGATATTTCGGGATTAAAAATGTTGACCGCACCGAAATATGAAAAATTTCGTATAATTTTTAACCGTGGCCACAATATGGGGTGTAATGCTAACAAAAAGAAGATGGGCTCCAAAAAAATTCTTAAGAATTGGCAAATGGGCTATAAATTATTAGAAATAATGGCAGATGGGATGTATGCTGTTTCCCACAGATTTGAGGCTGACTTGTGCGCCTACTACATGTTGACGCGTATGCTTTCCTAAAAAAATAAGTTTGACGCACACGCAACGCTGTGTCAACTTAGTCAACACACGAGAGCAGTGACTGTTGGATGTCCATCCAACGGCCGTCGTGCTTCTTCAATCTCTGCTCTTCCTGCTCCAGCCGCTCAAACAAGCGCCGGCGGGACTGCCTGCTCCCTCCTCCCGCGGCCGGCTATGCTGCCACGCAGGCCTCACCGCCCCATCGTTCTCCCATCGCTAGCCTAGCCATCCCTCTACTCACCCACACCTGCTGTTATTCTTCGGCGATGGCAGACGAACCAGTAAACCCTCGCACTCCCCTGCGCGTGGGAAACAACTGCCGAGTTTTCCTTGGCTCTGTGTTGTTCCCTTCCTAGGCCTCGCCGTCTTCCACCGCCGTGGTGCTCTCGGCGCGGCGTGGTCAATGTGGTCAACGAACGACATGCATCAGAAGTGGACTGTACGTGGAGAGGCTGACAGCTGGGTCCACAGCCGCATGCAAGGAAATGCCTCCTTATTACGCGCAAAATAATGGTTCCTCCACCTGAAAGATGGGACCCACCGGAAGGGCCTCTGTATTTCGCGAAAAAAATGTTCCCCCGCTGACAGGTCGGACCCATCAGCTATATCTTCGCACGCAAGGAAGTGCCTCGTTATTACGCACACAAAAATGAATACCCCCCTACTAGATGGGACCCACCATAGTGGGAGGCTGACTTGTGGGCCTACTAAGATGACGGGGACGGAGGGCTTTGTCAACTTAGTCAATATGAATGATTCTAGCTCCAGTGACCGTACGATGTCCATCCAATGGCCGTAGTGCTTCTTCAACCTCTGGTCTTCTTGCTCCAGCCGCCCAAACAAGCGTCGGCCATGCCGCCTCCTCCTGCCTCCTGTGTCCAGCTGTGCTGCCATCGCTGGCCATGCCATCCCTCTATACTCACCCACACCTCCTGTTATTCTCCGGCGACGGCAGCCTCACACCGCTGCCGAAGCAGTCAACCCACGTACTCCCCTCCGCGTGGGCATCCACTACCGCGTCTTCCCCGGCTCCGCATCGTCCCCTTCCTAGGCCTCGCTGTCGTCCACCGCCCTGGAGCTCTCGGAGCGGCGTGGTCAATGTGGTCAACGAACGACTTCCGTCGGAAGAGTATTGCACGTGGAGAGGCTGACAGATGGGTCCACGGCCGCAGCAAGGAAGTGCCTCCTTATTACGCGTAAAATAATTATTCCTCCACCTGACAGTAGGGACCCACCAGACAGGCCACTGTATTTCGCAAAAAAAATGCTTCCCCCTGACTGTTGGGGCCCACCAGCTACATCTTCGCACGCAAGGAAGTGTGTCCATATTACGGGCAAAAAAATTGATTCGCGCCCCTGACTGCTGGGACCCACCAGCTACATCTTCGCACGCAAGGAAGTGCCTGATAGTCGAAACCCACCTGGTCGAAGCGTACGTAGCATTGTCATTCTGATCGCGAACGTGTACGTACATACTGGTCGATGTAGAGCCGCACACGTGTCGTAGTAGAGGCGCGCACGTAGCATGTCCACGTACGTACAGCGGCCAGGGTGCAAGAAAGTAAATACGGCCACGTACGTATATACGGGCGGGGTCTCGAGCGCCTACTCGCACATACATACGGCCAGGGCTCGTGTACATGGCTGTGGCTAGGTCGGAACGAAGAAAATGCATCGTCGTCATGTTCATGAGGAGGCAACGGAATGCGTCATGTTCATCGGGAGGCAACGGAACGCGTGCTATTCATCGGGAGCCAACCGGCTTGGACGGAACAGGCGATGGAAACGAGGCCTGGCGTACCGCAGAACGGAGGAAACGTCCTTGTGTTCGACCGGCCATGGTGGAAACGGGATCATGTTCATCGGGAGGGGTCTGGCGTACCGCAAAACGGAGGAAACGGACCTCCTATGGTTGAGACGGGGTCCTGTTGATCGGGAGGGGTGTGGCGTACTGCAAAACGGAGGAAACGGACTTGTGTTGGAGCGCTATGATCGAAACGGGGGTCCTGTTCATCAGGAGGGGTGTGGCGTACCACAAAACGGGACTCCACGGGATACTGTTCATCTCCACCGTTGACCTCCTCCAGCCTCCACGGGCTACTGTTCATCCACCGTCGACCTCCTCCAGCCTCCACCTGCGACTGTTCATCCACGGGCTCCTGTTCATCCAGCCTCCACCGCACGCTCCTCCACCGGCTACTGTTCAACCAGCCCTCTCCACGGGGGTCCTGTTCAACCACCCCTCCACGGGCTACTGTTCATCCAGCCCTCCACCGGCTACTGTTCAACCAGCCCTCCATCGGCTACTGTTCATCCAGCCCTCCACGGGGTCCTGTTCATCCACCGGCTCGATCGATTGGGGTACTGTTCATCCAGCGGCAACGGCCTCTACTACCACGGGTTCCTGTTCATCCAACCCCCATTGGGAACTGTTCATCCAAACCCCCCAACAACGCTCACTGTTCATCCATAGGCAGCATCGATCGGCTTCAGTTAGCAGCAGTAGTGAAGGAATCGCTCGATCGGGTTCAGTTAACAGCAAGGGATCGATCGATCGCTCGGGTTAAGTAACACGTAGCCTGCAGTGCAACCGCTCGGGTTCAGTTAGAGCCAACGCCTCGCTCGGGTTCAGTTAGAGCCCAACGCCTCGCACACACGCGCGTACATACGAGAGAAACGCGCATCGCTCGGCCCCCGACCACCCACCGCAACTGGGAACTCCCCAATATTTTCCTCACCCTCGCTCCTACGACGGTTTTTTCCATCATGGACGGCCCAAAGAATGTCATACAGCTGCGTCTCCGGCCCGCCCAGGACGAAAAGCCCATTTTCTGTCATGATTTTTTGTCATAGAAGAAGGACCCCACCACATCTATGATGATACCAGGTTTTGTCACAATTATCGTCATAGAAGTGTCAAGTATGACAGAAAAAAATTTCGTTCGGCCCAAAATGTCACGGATGTGTCTTTTTTTGTAGTGGTGGTGAATAAAAATATAGCCTCAAGTAAAGTTACCGATAGATGAAGACGAAAGACGGGATGCCTTCCGAGGCATCCCCAAGCTTAGGCTTTTGGTTGTCCTTGAATTTTACCTTGGGGTGCCTTCGGCATCCCCAAGCTTAGGCTCTTGCCACTCCTTATTCCAAAATCCATCAAATCTTTACCCAAAACTTGAAAACTTCACAACACAAAACTTAAACAGAAAATCTCATGAGCTCCGTTACTGTAAGAAAACAAACCACCACTTTAAGGTAATGTAATGAACTCATTCTTTATTTATATTGGTGTTAAACCTACTGTATTCCAACTTCTCTATGGTTCATACCCCCCGATACTATCCATAGATTCATCAAAATAAGCAAACAACACACGAAAAACAGAATCTGTCAAAAACAGAACAGTCTGTAGTAATCTGTATCACACGCATACTTCTGGAACTCCAAAATTCTGCAAAAATAGGACGTCCTATTTAATTTGTTTATTGATCTACTGCAATTGGAATCAGTATTTTATCACTCTCTGGTGATTTTTAACAATTGTTTTCGTGAGCAGAAAGTTTCTGTCTTTTTCAGCAAGATCAAATAATTATCATCCAAGAAGATCCTATAGGTTTTACTTGGCACAAACACTAATTAAAACATAAAACCAAATCTAACCAGAGGCTAGATTAATTATTCATTACTAAACAGGAACAAAAATAAAATTGGGTTGCCTCCCAACAAGCGCTATTGTTTAACGCCCCTAGCTAGGAATAAAAACAAGAATAGATCTAGGTATTGTCATCTTTGGTATGCAATCCATAAGTGGCTCTCATAATAGATTTGTAAGGTAATTTAATTTTATTTCTAGGAAAGTGTTCCATGTCTTTCCTTAATGGAAATTGGAATCTAATATTTCCTTCTTTCATGTCAATAATTGCACCGATCGTTCTAAGGAAAGGTCTACCAAGAATAATAGGACATGTAGGATTACAATCTATATCAAGAACAATGAAATCTACGGGCACATAATTCCTATTTGCAACCATAAGAACATCATTAATCCTTCCCATAGGTTTCTTAATGGTGGAATCCGCAAGATGCAAATTTAAAGAACAATAATCAAATTCACGAAAACCTAACACATCACACAAAGTTTTTGGAATCGTGGAAACACTAGCACCCAAATCACATAAAGCATAGCATTCATGATCTTTAATCTTAATTTTAATAGTAGGTTCCCACTCATCATAAAGTTTTCTAGGGATAGAAACTTCTAATTCAAGTTTTTCTTCATAAGATTGCATTAAAGCATCAACGATATGTTTGGTAAAAGCTTTATTTTGATCACAAGCATGAGGAGAATTTAACACAGATTGCATCAAGGAAATACAATCTATCAAAGAGCAATTATCATAATTAAATTACTTGAAATCCAAAATAGTGGGTTCATTGCTATGTAAAGTTTTGACCTCTTCAATCCCACTTTTTGCGTCAAGATCTAAAAACTCCGAATCATTGGGACGCCTTTTAAATAAAGTTGACTCATCTCCAGTCCCATCTTTATCAATATTCATATTGGAAAACAAAGATTTAATAGGAGACACATCAATCACTTTTAGATCTTCATCATTATTATCATGAAAACTAGAAGAACACGCTTTCACAAAGCAATCTTTTTTAGCACGCATCCTAGCGGTTCTTTCTTTGCACTCATCAATGGAAATTCTCATGGCTTTGAGAGACTCATTGATATCATGCTTAGGTGGAATAGATCTAAGTTTAAAATAATCAACATCAAGAGAAATTCTATCCACGTTCCTAGCCAACTCATCAATCTTAAGCAATTTTTCTTCAATCAAAGCATTAAAATTCTTTTGTGAACTCATAAATTCTTTAACACTAGTCTCAAAATAAGAGGGCATCTTATTAAAATTTCCATAAGAGTTGTTGTAGGAATTACCATAATTATTAGAGGAATTACTAGGGAATGGCCTAGAATTAAAGTTTCTTCTATACGCGTTGTTACCAAAATTGTTCCTACCAACAAAATTCACATCCATAGATTCATTATTATTCTCAATCAAAGTGGACAGAGGGATATCATTAGGATCAAAAGAAACACTCTTATTAGCAAACAATTTCATAAGTTCATCCATCTTTCCACTCAAAACATTAATCTCTTCAATCGCATGAACCTTTTTACTAGTAGATCTTTCGGTGTGCCATTGAGAATAATTAACCACAATATTATCTAGGAGTTTAGTAGCTTCTCCTAAAGTGATTTCCATAAAAGAGCCTCCCGCGGCAGAATCTAGAAGATTTCTAGAAGCAAAATTCGATCCGGAATAAAAAATTTGTATAATCATCCACAAATTCAAACCATGTGTAGGGCAATTAGGTATCATTAATTTGATCCTCTCCCAAGCTTGTGCAACATGCTCATGATCAAGTTGCTTAAAATTCATAATATTGTTTCTAAGAGAGAAGATCTTAGCGGGAGGAAAGTACTTAGAGATAAAAGCATCTTTGCACTTATTCCATGAATCAATACTATTTTTAGGCAAAGAAGAGAACCAAGTTTTAGCACGATCTCTAACCGAAAACGGAAATAGCTTCAATTTGACAATATCATTATCCACATCTTTCTTCTTTTTCATATCGCACAAATCAACAAAGTTGTTTAGATGGGTAGCGGCATCTTCACTAGGAAGGCCAGAAAATTGATCTTTCATGACAAGATTCAACAAAGCAGCATTAATTTCACAAGATTCAGCATCGGTAATAGGAGCAACCGGAGTGCCAATAAAATCATTGTTGTTGGTATTGGAAAAGTCACACAATTTAGTATTATCTTGAGCCATCGTGATAAACAATCAATCCAACACACATGCACAGAAGAAGCAAGCAAAAAGAAGACGAACGGAAAAAGGGCGAATAAAATGGCAAGGGTGAAGTGGGGGAGAGGAAAACGAGAGGCAAATGGCAAATAATCTAATGCGAGGGATAAGAGTTTGTGATGGGTACTTGGTATGTCTTGACTTGTGCGTAGCTCCCCGGCAACGGCGCCATAAACCCTTCTTGCTACCTCTTGAGCATGCGTTGGTTTTCCCTTGAAGAGGAAAGGGTGATGCAGCAAAGTAGCGTAAGTATTTCCCTCAGTTTTTGAGAACCAGGGTATCAATCCAGTAGGAGACTACATGCAAGTCGCCTAGTACCTGCACAAACAATCAAGAACCTTGCAACCAACGCGATAAAGGGGTTGTCAATCCCTTCACGACCACTTGCAAAAGTGAGATCTGATAAAGATAATAAGATAAATATTTTTGGTATTTTTGTTGTATAGATTGGAAAATAAAGATTGCAAAATAAACGATGATAGAAATAACTAGTTGACGGGAAACTAATATGATGTAAAGTAGACACGGGGGCCATAGGTTTCACTAGTGGCTTCTCTCATGATAGCATATATTACGGTGGGTGAACAAATTACTGTCGAACAATTGATAGAAAAGCGCATAGTTATGAGAATATCTAGGCATGATCATGAACATAGGCATCACGTCCGTGTCAACTAGACCAAAACGATTCTGCATCTACTACTATTACTCCACACATCGACCGCTATCCAGCATGCATCTAGAGTATTAAGTTCATAAGAACAGAGTAACGCATTAGGCAAGATGACATGATGTAGAGGGATAAACTCAAGCAATATGATATAAACCCCATCTTTTTATCCTCGATGGCAACAATACAATACGTGTCGGTTCCCTTTCTGTCACTCGGATCGAGCACCGCAAGATTGAACCCAAAGCTAAGCACTTCTCCCATTGCAAGAAAGATCAATCTAGTAGGCCAAACCAAACTGATAATTCGAAGAGACTTGCAAAGATATCAAATCATGCATATAAGAATTCAGAGAAGAATCAAATATTGTTCATAGATAATCTTGATCATAAACCCACAATTCATCGGATCTCGGCAAACACACCGCAAAAAGTATTACATCAAATAGATCTCCAAGAACATCGAGGAGAACTTTGTATTGAGAACCAAAGAGAGAGAAGAAGCCATCTAGCTAATAACTATGGACCTGAAGGTCTGTGGTAAACTACTCACACATCATCGGAGAGGCTATGGTGTTGATGTAGAAGCCCTCTGTGATCGATTCCCCCTCCGGTGGAGCGCCGGAAAAGGCCCCAAGATGGGATCTCATGGGTACAGAAGGTTGCGGCGGTGGAAAAGTGGTTCCGTGGCTCCCTTGGATGTTTTCAGGGTATAAGAGTATATATAGGCGAAAGAAGTAGGTCGGTGGAGCTACGAGTGGCCCACGAGGGTGGGGGGCGCCTACCCCCCTGGGCGCGCCCTCCTGCCTCGTGGCTTCCTCGTTGCTTCCCTGACTTCCACTCCAAGTCTCCTGGGTTGCGTTTGTTCCAAGAAAGATCCTCGCAAAGGTTTCGTTCCTTTTGGATTCCGTTTGATATTCCTTTTCTATGAAACACTGAAATAGGCAAAAAAAACAACAATTTGCACTGGGCTTTCGGTTAATAGGTTAGTCCCAAAAGTAATATAAAAGTGCATATTAAAGCTCATTAAACATCCAAAACAGATAATATAATAGCATGGAACAATAAAAAAATATAGATACGTTGGAGACGTATCAGCCGCTATGGGAGAGGTGTAGCTTGCGCTGGCGCCTTTGTCGATGTACTAGCAAGCGCAGGAGGAACAGTGGTACAACATGTTCCTCCTGGAGTAGCACCGGCTGGCGGAGGGCCAAATCTACGACGAGCGCGTGAGCGAGGAGGCCATGGCGGCCATGGCCACGGCGAACCCCAACTTCATGGCGAAGTAGCGTGTCATCTATGATGCCGTCTGCGCTCAAGCCACCGCTCGTCAGGAAGCGGCCACCACAGAGGCACAGCTTCAGGTGATTGCGGAGGAGAACAACACCAGTTGCGCCTCCTACGCGTTGCCGACGAACCATCAGCCAGCCTGGTGGGACAAAGACAATGCTGGCGCCACCATTTCCATTATAAACCTCACGTCCACCAGCGACGGAAAGGCCACGAACTCCTCTGAGGATGAGTAGGCCACGAGAGGCGGTGGTGCCTTGTGTCCCATGTGGGTCGGTCCGTCTCCCATGTTCTACTCTTCCTCACCGGAGACCGCACCTTCACTTCATTGGTCTTATCGCCGATGCTCTTGGAGATGGCGGGAGGAGGATGACACGGGCTTGGACGCTGGGCGCCGCCATGATACGTCTCCAACGTATCTATAATTTTTGATTGTTCCATGCTATATTATATTCTATTTTAGATGTTTATTGGGCTTTTTATACACTTTTATATTATTTTTGGGACTAACCTATTAACCGGAGGCCCAGCCCAAATTGCTGTTTTTTTTCCTATTTCAGTGTTTCGAAGGAAAAGGATATCAAACGGGGTCCAAAAGGAATGAAACCTTCGGGAACGTGATTTTCGGAACAAACGTGATCCAGAGGACTTGGAGTCTACGTAAAGTAATCAACGAGGAAGGCACGAGGCAGGGGGCGCGCCTACCCCCCTGGGCGCGCCCTCCACCCTCGTGGGCCCCTCGTTGCTCCACCGACGTACTTCTTCCTCCTATATATACCCATATACCCTGGAAACATCATATACAGAGCCAAAACCCTAATTCCACCGCCGCAACCTTCTGTACCCGTGAGATCCCATCTTGGGGCCTTTTCCGGCTGCGGAGCATTGATCACGGAGGGCTTCTACATCAACACCATAGCCTCTCTGATGATGTGTGAGTAGTTTACCTCAGACCTTCGGGTCCATAGTTATTAGCTAGATGGCTTCTTCTCTCTATTTGGATCTCGATACAAAGTTCTCCTCGATCTTCTTGGAGATCTATTCGATGTAATCTTCTTTTGGGGTGTGTTTGTTGAGATCCGATGAATTGTGGGTTTATGATCAAGTTTATCTATGAACAATATTTGAATCTCCTCTGGATTCTTTTATGTATGATTGGTTATCTTTGCAAGTCTCTTTGAATTATCATTTTGGTTTGGCCTACTAGATTGATCTTTCTTGCAATGGGAGAAGTGCTTAGCTTTGGGTTCAATCTTGCGGTGTCCTTTCCCAGTGACAGCAGGGGCAGCAAGGCACGTATTGTATTGTTGCCATCGAGGATAAAAAGATGGGGTTTATATCATATTGCATGAGTTTATCCCTCTACATCATGTCATCTTGCTTAAAGCATTACTCTGTTCTTATGAACTTAATACTCTAGATGCATGCTGGATTGCGATCGATGTGTGGAGTAATAGTAGTAGATGCAGAATGATTTCGGTCTACTTGTCTCGGACGTGATGCCTATATACATGATCATAACTAGATATTCTCATAACTATGCTCAGTTCTATCAATTGCTCGATAGTAATTCGTTTACCCACCGTAATACTTATGCTATCTTGAGAGAAGCCACTAGTGAAACCTATGGCCCCCGGGTCTATTTTTCCATCATATTAATCTCCCGTCAACAAGCTATTTCTGGCACCGTTTATCTTTGCATTATTTACTTTTACTCTTTATCATAAAAATACCAAAAATATTATCTATCAGATCTCACTCTCGTAAGTGACCATGAAGGGATTGACAACCCCTTTACCGTGTTGGTTGTGAGGTTCTTATTTGTTTGTGTAGGTGCATGGGACTCGCGCGTGGTCTCCTACTGGATTGATACCTTGGTTCTCAAAAACTGAGGGAAATACTTACGCTACTTTACTGCATAACCTTTTCCACTTTAAGGGAAAACCAACGCAGTGCTCAAGAGGTAGCAAGAAGGATTTCTGGCGCCGTTGCCGGGGAGTCTACGCACAAGTCAAGACGTACCAAGTACCCATCACAAACTCTTATCCCTCGCATTACATTATTTGCCATTTGCCTCTCGTTTTCCTCTCCCCCACTTCACCCTTGCCATTTTATTCGCCTTCTTCCTGTATGCCTTTCTGTTTGTGTTTCCACGTGCCTTCTATTTGCTTGCTTCTCCGCTTGCTAAAAATCTATTGTATGCATCCTCATCCACTTGCTAATCTCTTTAAGAGATCCAATTATGATGAACCTATTGCTAGTGAGTTGAGTGCACTAGATTATATTTATGAGGTTTTGCTTGAAATTCGTGAATCTGAAAATTGTGATGAAGTACTTTATGAAGCGATTCACGATAGATCTTTGAATAAAAAGCATGATTGCAATAATGTTATTATACATTATCTTGATGTCAATTGTGCTAATAATATGCAAAACCCTAATCTTGGGGATGCTAGTTTTGCTATGTCTACTACTTGTTGCAATGATCATGATTGGGGTGATTCTTCTTATGATCTTGAAAATTTATTTAAGCCCCATGATGAATATGAGATTGATAATAATGTTTGCAATAATATTGAAAGTGGATTTGTAAGATTGTCAACTTTAGATCCCACATATTTGGAGCATGTTCAATCTTATGAATTTTTTGAGAAAAGTGGGTTTGGAGAGGTCATGACTTTAGTTAATGATAATCCCACTATTTTGGAAGAGTGTCAACTTTGCTTACATGTGGATCGTGTTAAGAATATGTTTTCTGGTAGCTGTATTGTTGAATTTGCTTATAGTCCTACATTTAATTATTATGAGAGAGGAAAATATGGTTGTATAAATTTTCATGTTACTAAATTACCTCTCGTTATGTTGAGATTGCTATTGTTTCTTTCTTCTTCCTTGCATATGCTAGTTTTTGTTTGCCTTGATAATTTGTTTGCCTATAAGATGCCTATGCATAGCAAGTATGTTAGACTTATATGTGTTTGTCATGTGTTTTATGATGCTCTCTTTGTGCTCCAATTCTTGTCTTTCTTGTGAGCATCATTGAAATCTCAATGCCTAGCTAAAAAGGCTTTAAAGAAAAGCGCTTGTTGGGAGGCAACCCAATTTTATTTTAGTTTTTTGCTTTTTGCTTCTGTTTAGAAATAAATATTTGATATAACCTCTGGTTATATTTGTTTTTATGTTTTAATTAGTGTTTGTGCCAAGTTAAACCTATAGGATCTTCTTGGATGATAGTTATCTTGCTGAAAATTCCAGAAACTTTCTGTTCACGAAAATAATTGTTAAAAATCACCAGAACGTGATAAAATACTGATTCCAATTGCAGTAGATCAATAAACAAATTGTACAGGTCTTCCTATTTTGTTAGAATTTTTTGAGTTACAGAAGTTTGCGTTAGTTACAGATTACTACAGACTGTTCTGTTTTTGACAGATTCTGTTTTTGTGTGTTGTTTGCTTATTTTGATGAATCTATGGCTAGTAAAATAGTTTATAAACCATAGAGAAGTTGGAATACAGTAATTTTAACACCAATATAAATAAAGAATGAGTTCAATACAGTACCTTGAAGTGGTGTTTTGTTTTCTTTCGCTAACGGAGCTCACGAGATTTTCTGTTAAGTTTTGTGTTATGAAGTTTTCAAGTTTTGGGTAAAGATTTGATGGATTATGGAACAAGGAGTGGCAAGAGCCTAAGCTTGGGGATGCCCATGGCACCCCAAGATAATCTAAAGACACCAAAAAGCCAAAGCTTGGGGATGCCCCGGAAGGCATCCCCTCTTTCGTCTTTGTCCATCGGTAACTTTACTTGGAGCTATATTTTTATTCACCACATGATATGTGTTTTGCTTGGAGCGTCTTGTATGATTTGAGTCTTTGTTTTTTTATTTTACCACAATCATCCTCGCTGAATACACTTTTGAGAGAGGCACACATGATTCGGAATTTATTAGAACACTCTATGTGCTTCACTTATATCTTTTGAGCTATATAGTTTTTGCTCTAGTGCTTCACTTATATCTTTTAGAGCACGGTGGTGGATTTGTTTTATAGAAATTATTGTTCTCTCATGCTTCACTTATATTATTTTGAGAGTCCTACAAAACAGCATGGTAATTTGCTTTAATTGTGAAATTAGTCCTAACATGCTAGGTATTCAAGATTAGTAAAACTTTCTTATGAGTGTGTTGAATACTAAGAAAAGTTTGATGCTTGATAATTGTTTTGAGATATGGAGGTAGTGATATTAAAGTTGTGCTAGTTGAGTAGTTGTGAATTTGAGAAATACTTGTGTTGAAGTTTGCAAATCCGATAGCATGCACGTATGGTGAACGTTATGTAACAAATTTGAAACATGAGGTGTTCTTTGATTGTCCTCCTTATGAGTGGCGGTCGGGGACGAGCGACGGTCTTTTCCTACCAATCTATCCCCCTAGGAGCATGCGCGTAGTGCTTGGTTTTTTATGACTTGTAGATTTTTGCAATAAGTATGTGAGTTCTTTATCACTAATGTTGAGTCCATGGATTATACGCACTCTTAACCTTCCATCATTGCTAGCCTCTTCGGTACCATGCATTGCCCTTTCTCACCTTGAGAGTTGGTGCAAACTTTGCCGGTGCATCCAAACCCCGTGATACGATACGCTCTATCACACATAAACCTTCTTATATCTTCCTCAAAACAGCCACCATACCTACCTATTATGGCATTTCCATAGCCATTCCGAGATATATTGCCATGCAACTTTCCACCGTTCCGTTTATCATGACACGTTCATCATTGTCATATTGCCTTGCATGATCATGTAGTTGACATCGTATTTGTGGCAAAGCCACCATGCATATTATTTCATACATGTCACTCTTGATTCATTGCCCATCCTGGTACACCGCCGGAGGCATTCATATAGAGTCATACTTTGTTCTAGTATTGAGTTGTAAATGAATAGAAGTATGATGATCATCATTCATAGAGAATTGTCCCAAAAAAATGCCAAAAAAAGAAAGGCCCAAAAAAAGAAAAAAAGGGGCAATGCTACTATCTTTTTTTCCATACTTGTGCTTCAAAGTAGCACCATGATCTTTATGATAGATAGTCACTTGTTTTGTCACTTTTATTTACTAGTGGGAATTTTTCGTTATAGAACTTGGCTTGTATATTCCAACAATGGGCTTCCTCAAATGCCCTAGGTCTTCGTGAGCAAGCAAGTTGGATGCACACCCACTTAGTTTTTTTTGTTGAGCTTTCATACATTTATAGCTCTAGTGCATCTGTTGCATGGCAATCCCTACTCCTCACATTAACATCAATTGATGGGCATCTCCTTAGCCCGTTGATTAGTCGCGTTGATGTGAGACTTTCTCCTTTTTTGTCTTCTCCACATAACCCCCATCATTATATTCTATTCCACCCATAGTGCTATATCCATGGCTCACGCTCATGTATTGCACGAAAGTTGAAAAAAGTTTGAGATTACTAAAGTATGAAACAATTGCTTGGCTTGTCATCGGGGTTGTGCATGATGAGAGCATTCTTGTGTGACGAAAATGAAGCATGGCAAAACTATATGATTTTGTAGGGATGAGCTTTCTTTGGCTATGTTATTTTGAGAAGACATAATTGCTTGGTTAGTATGCTTGAGTATTATTATTTTTATGTCAATATTAAACTTTTGTCTTGAATCTTTCGGATCTGAACATTCATGCCACAGTAAAGAAAATTACATTGATAATTATGTTAGGTAGCATTCCACATCAAAAATTCTGTTTTTATCATTTACCTACTCGAGGACGAGCAGGAATTAAGCTTGGGGATGCTTGATACGTCTCCAATGTATCTATAATTTTTTATTGTTCCATGCTATATTATATTCTGTTTTAGATGTTTATTGGGCTTTATTACACACTTTTATATTATTTTTGGGACTAACCTATTAACCGGAGGCCCAGCCCAAATTGTTGTTTTTTTGCCTATTTTAGTGTTTCGAAGGAAAAGGATATCAAACGGAGTCCAAACGGAATGAAACCTTCGGGAACGTGATTTTCGGAACAAACGTGATCTAGAGGACTTGGAGTCTACGTAAAGTAATCAACGAGGAAGGCACCAGGCAGGGGGCGCACCTACCCCCTAGGCGCGCCCTCCACCCTCGTGGGCCCCTCGTTGCTCCACCGACGTACTTCTTCCTCCTATATATACCCATATACCCTGGAAACATCATATACGGAGCCAAAACCCTAATTCCACTGCCGCAACCTTCTGTACCCGTGAGACCCCATCTTGGGGCCTTTTTCGGCGCTCCGCCGGAGGGGGCATTGATCACGGAGGGCTTCTACATCAACACCATAGCCTCTCCGATGATGTGTGAGTAGTTTACCTCAGACCTTCGGGTACATAGTTATTAGCTAGATGGCTTCTTCTCTCTCCTTGGATCTCAATACAAAGTTCTCCTCGATCTTCTTGGAGATCTATTCGATGTAATCTTCTTTTGCGGTGTGTTTGTCGAGATCCGATGAATTGTGGGTTTATAATCAAGTTTATCTATGAATAATATTTGAATCTCCTCTGAATTCTTTTATGTATGATTGGTTATCTTTGCAAGTCTCTTCGAATTATCAGTTTGGTTTGGCCTACTAGATTGATCTTTCTTGCAATGGGAGAAGTGCTTAGCTTTGGGTTCAATCTTGTGGTGTCCTTTCCCAGTGACAGCAGGGGCAGCAAGGCACGTATTGTATTGTTGCCGTCGAGGTTAAAAGATGGGGTTTATATCATATTGCATGAGTTTATCCCTCTACATCATGTCATCTTGCTTAAATCATTACTCTGTTCTTATGAACTTAATACTCTAGATGCATGCTGGATAGCGGTCGATATGTGGAGTAATAGTAATAGATGCAGAATCGTTTCGGTCTACTTGTCTCGGACGTGATGCCTATATACATGATCATACCTAGATATTCTCATAACTATGTTCAATTCTATCAATTGCTCGACAGTAATTCGTTTACCCACCGTAATACTTATGCTATCTTGAGAGAAGCCACTAGTGAAACCTGTGGCCTCGGGGTCTATTTTCCATCATATTAATCTCCCGTCAACTAGCTATTTCTGGCACCGTTTATCTTTGCATTATTTACTTTTACTCTTCATCATAAAATACCAAAAATATTATCTTATCATATCTATCAGATCTCACACTGGTAAGTGACCGTGAAGGGATTGACAACCCCTTTATCGCGTTGGTTGCGAGGTTCTTATTTGTTTGTGTAGGTGCATGGGACTCGGACGTGGTCTCCTACTGGATTGATACCTTGGTTCTCAAAAACTGAGGGAAATACTTACGCTACTTTACTGCATCACCCTTTCCTCTTCAAGGGAAAACCAACGCAGTACTCAAGAGGTAGCACGCCACCATAGGATAGTTTTGGGGGCGGGTCTTTTTTGTTCTAAATGTTCGAAATGTAGTTAAATCCGTCATGTTTGTATGAAATCCGTCCGTGTTTGCATGAATTTCATCCGGTTTGTTGAAAAATAGTTTAAAATATATGCGGCTAGTGTTGGACGTCGACATCCCACATCCATGCACGCGGACTGGTCCCGCCCTGTCCACAAACGGATGCAGAGGTTTTTGTGGGTTTCCATTGGAGATGCCCTTATCATAATATATCATGATTGTTTTGACAAATTGTTGGAGTCCAAGATATATTAGTAATGCTCGCTAGTTGATTATGTTATTATCATCAGTAAATGTGGGACCTAAGTGTTATCATTCACATGGTTAGTTCATAATCTTTGCTGAAAACTTGAATACTTAAGCATATATACAGCAACAGAACAAAAGAGTTTGTAAAAGTTTTTCTTTGTCACTTTTAGTTTATCAACTGAATTTCTTGAGGACAATCAATGATTTAAGCTTGGGGGAGTTGATACGTCTCAAACGTATCTACTTTTCCAAACACTTTTGCTCTTCTTTTGAACTCTAATTTGCATGATTTGAATGGAAGTAACCCAGACTGACATTGTTTTCAACTGAATTACCTTGGTGTTATTTTTGTGTAGAAATAAAATTTCTCGATTTGGGCTAAAATTTATGAAGAACTTTTCTGGAATATATAAAAAATACCAGCGAAAAGATCTACCAGAGGGGGGCTACCAGAGAACCACAAGCACCCTAGCACCGGTCCACCCACATATCAAATTATCAAAGTAGCGAATGCAAATCAACTAAACATGATGAACATGACTATACAACAATTCCCATGTGTCCCTCGAGAACACTTTGGTTGTTATAAGAGAACATTCCGGCTTGTACTTTGCTACAAAAAGGATTGGGCCACCTTGCTACACCTTGTTACCATTGCTACTTGTTACTTGTTACGAATTATCTTGCTACAAAACTATTTGTCACCGCCACTTTCAATACTTGCAAAAAATACCTTACTGAAAACCACTTGTCATTTCTTTCTGCTCCTCGTTGTGTTCGGCACTCTTACTTATCAAAAGGACTATGATCCATCCCCTATTACTGTGGGTCATCAAATGTCATCCAACACAAATATCCATCGCTGATCCAATACCTATGCTTTGCTCATATTGATCTATGCTAAGTTACTACTGTTGTTGTTGATGTTACAATCACTACAAAACTGCTACTGTTACTATTACCGTTACTATCAAAACTATCAAATTATTGTGCTACTAAACACTTTGCTACAGAGAAACAACTTTCCATGTGTGGTTGAACTGACAACTCAACTGCTAAAGCTTATAAATATTCTTGGGCTCCCCTTGTGTCAAATCAACAAATTGGGTGAAATACTACCCTCGGAGACTGCGCGATCCCCTATACTTGTGGGTTATCAAAACACGTACCTCGTCAGTCGCGCTTCTCACGCAGGTCGTGCCCCACCGCCGGCCACAACTCAGCCTCGCCCTCTCCGCCCACGACCGTGTCATGCTGGTTGCAGCACGGCCCACCGGCTCCACTCTGCTCTTCCCACGAGGGTCGCCCCATCTGCTCCCGTGATGCACCAATCTGGTCCACAACCAGTTGTCGCCTGCTCCTCCATGAGCACGTCGGCCACTGCTCCTCCTCCTATGGCCGCATCTCTCTTCAAGCGGTTACATCTATGAGATAGAGAATGAAGAGACCTCTTTGAGGAGGAAAACGACTGATTTCATGTGGGGCGAGGCAAGTACGAAGCTTCTTGGAAATTTGCTCTAGCTCGGTGGTTTTAATTGGCAATGACATGGAACAATAGCATGGAGCGACTAAGACCCAATCAGAAATGGGTGAGCGAACAGTGCATCTGCCGATGTGGCATAGGCGAGGAGGCGCCATTGCCCCGCAGCTTATTGTGTCTGATATATAGGATACCACACAATCCTGAATACTCCTTTTGGTCCACCTCTCATTTTTATTAGATAAGTTAATCAAGAAACTCTTAATGAAAGCAATTAAAAAAATGACCAGAATATGTCCCACACAGCAATCAGAACATGCCCCCACATACTTCTGCAATCCAGCCACACGAATATACATGAACATTGTTCATTTCAGTTTTAGTGTCGACCTGTATTCCAAGTTTCTTGATGTTGCTTCGGTTAGAAAAAATAATTGACCGGCTTCTTGAAGATGATGCACACCTTCTCCATCTTGCCCAATGTAATGGACATCTTCTTTGCCAAATTTCGCGCCCCCTCAACCTTCTCGGTGAAGTTGTATGCTTTTTTTACCTTTGCATAGATCAGCTTCCCCTTCTCAGAAACCGGTACGTTTTCTCAACCTTCTTACATTCCACCACAAGCCACATGCCCTTGTCCAACATGAATGTATATGCTTTCATCCCCTTCTCTGGTAGGTTGCACACTTTTACTGCATCGTGACATTCCACCACAAGCCACACTCCCTTGTTCAACATGAATGAACATGCTTTCATCCCCTTCTTTGTTAGGTTTTACACTTTTACTGCATTGTAACATTCCACTACCAACATCTTGCATTTCACCAGCAACTCTACTCCTATGTGGCATATGGACCTCATACCTCCTTCCAATACATGCATCCGTATTTTCTCTAACATCTTGTGTAGCGACCAGACCTCAAATGGCCTGTGCTGCTGTGCACCAGTGTCATCCCTGGATCAGTAATGCTGACACGCACAGTACAAATGGAGGATTTATAACAAAGTAGCAATCACACACTTATTACATCGAATAACTCCGAAGAGTTTAAGTATGATAAACATGGCTTAAGGCCATCTAATAACGATAACAGCGGAAGACTTGGAAGGTAAGTGAGTCCATCACTCCAGCGGCATCACTGAGTATAAGACCACGACCTAAAGCACCTTACTCGTCGTCTGAAAAGTCTGCAACATGAAACGTTGCAGCCCGAAAACGGGTCAGCACATAGAATATGCTGGCAATGTAACACATAGAGAATAATGAACAATGATAATGCTATACTATATGCATATATGGCTGGTGGAAAGCTCTATGGTTACAGTTTTTGCGAAAAGCCAATTTTATCCTACTTCAAAAGGAATAAATTTTATTTAACTATTATGGTGGTTGAAACATTGAGAAGGTACCTCCAACTCAATCCCAATTAAGTATCATCATTAACCCAACAAAATTAATTATAAGTATCACGGTGATGAGATTCAAATGATAATCCAGGTACTAGATACTCAAGTTGTCCATAACCGGGGACACGGCTAATCATGATTAGTTTGTACACTCTGCAGAGGTTTGTGCACTTTTCCCCACAAGACTCGATCGCCTCCGCTTGATTCTCGCACTGCATGATGTTTGAGAAACGGATGACCGAGACACAGTCTTTCAGAAACAATCACTCTTTACTCTGGATGGACCGGTACACCTACTTTCCCCCACATCTGCTAGTCCACCTCTTCAAGAGATCCTGTAACCTACTCAGCTATGCTAGAGCCCATAATAGCTTGTGGCTGCACACGGAAGTTTCTAGCATGAATAATCTTATGATCCCTTTGAGCCTGGGTGGCGGTCCTTATACAAACAGACAACACTGGGTTCTCCAGGTGCCTCAATCCACCCAGATGTGAGTTTTAGTTGCCACCTTAAGTTGAACCATTAATAAACATCTCACATCTGTCATGGATATCACTCAAACCCAATCCACGTCTACGAGCATAGCATGGCAATATAATAGCAACGTAGAAGTAACTCCCAAGGGTTTGATAAAGTAAAACAGGTAATAGGTACTACCTCAACTACTTCCCAGTTCCCACAATTTAATTAGATCCTAATCATGCAAGTGTTTGAGAAATAGATCTAATGCAATAAAACTGGGTATGAACGGGGTATGATCAAAGTGTTACTTGCCTTGCTGATGATCCGCAAAACCTAGCGAGTCGAAGTAACAAGCGGCACACTCCGGGTACTCTATCGCAAACAAACAAGCATACAATCAGTACTCATCTAATGCACAGGTAAAACTCGAATGAAAGATCCAACCAGAAAGTTCAACTTAAGAACTCCGGTTTGCAAAAAGAATCAACTCGAAAGAAGCAACGAAAGTCAAACGGCGAAGGAAAGAAACTTCGTTTGCTAATCTGGATCTAGGTCAAATTTTACTGTAGCAAAAACTTGTTTGAGTAGGTTAACGGAAAGAGAATTTCGAGACGAAACTCTAGGCGCTTGAATCGCCTGATTCCGATAAACGAGCGAAAAGTTAAACAGAATCGAAGATTCGATCAGAAATCGAATCTGAGAAAATAACGAGAAAATCCGACGAAAAAGAAAAACGGACGAACGGTTAAATAACGGACGTTCGTTAACAGAGAAAAACCGACGAACGCGTTCGTTAAAACGAACGGTTCGGTGAACGCTCGCAAAATAATAAAACCGAAAAAAAACCAATCTAGGGTTTTTTTTAAACGAAGGGTTTTTTTAAACGAAAACCGGCAAAGTCAACGGGCGGCGGGCAGTACCTCGTCGGGCTCCGGCGAGGGCTCCGGCGGGGCTCTGGGCTCGGGCGGCAAGGGGCTCGGCGAGGGGCGGGGTGCGGGCGAGGCGGGGCGGCGGCTCCGGCGGCTTCCCGTGCGGCGGCGGCGGCGGCAAGTGCGGGCGGCGGCGGCGGCGGCTCGGGTTGAGGGAGAGAGAGAGGGGGGCTATATATAGGGGGGCGTGCTAGGCTTGGGGAAGGGGGCACCGGCGGCGGCGTACGGCGGCCGGACTCGGGCGGCGGTCCCGTGGCGCGTTGGGTCTCCAGGAAGGAGACGGGCGCGGGGTTGGGCCGTCGGCTGGGCCTTTGGCCCAGTCGGCGCGCGGCTTTTTTTTTAATAAGTTCCGCGGAAAATAATTCGTAGAAAAATAAATAAAAGTCAGAAAAATATGAAATAAATTTTCCCCGTCTAGTTAGAAAATCTAGAATAGGGTGAACATTTTTTTGAATCAAAATAAATATTTTAAAAACATGCAATATTTTTAATGCAATAAAAATTGCAAATAAAATCCCAATAAATTCCAAACAATGATTTTAACGTTTTTCCTCCAGTATTTCAAATGTATTTGGAGAAGTCATGTTTTCTCCTCTTGTTTTATTTTAAAATGAAATATTTTTCCGGAGAGAAAAATAATTAAAACCAAAATCCTCGTCTTATTATTTGATAAAAATCAAATATGAAAATTCGAGAAAATCCCCAACTCTCTCCGAGGGTCCTTGAGTTGCTTAGGATTTATCGAGGATCTGTCAAAATGCAATAAAACATGATATGCAATGATGATCTATGTATAACATACCAAATTGAAAATTTGGGATGTTACAAACCTACCCCCCTTAAGATGAATCTCGCCCTCGAGATTCGGGTTGGCTAGAAAACAGGTGGGAGTGGTCTTTCCGTAGATCTTCCTCTCGCTCCCAGGTGGCTTCATCTTCTGTGTGGTGATTCCACTGAACTTTGCAAAACTTGATAACCTTGCTGCGGGTAACTCGGCTGGCATACTCGAGAATCTTAACTGGTTTCTCCTCATAGGTCAAATCACTTTCCAACTGAATCGCTTCCAGTGGCACAGTATCTCTCAGTGGTATCTCAGCCATCTCTGCGTGGCACTTCTTCAACTGCGAAACGTGAAATACATCATGTACTCCAGACAATCCTTCGGGCAATTCCAACTTGTAGGCAACTTCTCCCATACGTTCCAACACTCTGTATGGTCCGATAAAACGGGGCGCTAACTTTCCCTTAACTCCAAAGCGCTTCACTCCTCGAAGGGGTGATACTCGAAGATACACTCTGTCTCCGACTTCGTGAACTGTCTCCTTTCGTTTAGAATCAGCATAACTCTTCTGTCTGGACTGGGCTACCTTGAGCCTATCGCGAATCATCCTCACTTTCTGTTCAGACTCCTTAATCAAATCTGGTCCAAACAACTGACGGTCTCCAACTTCGTCCCACAACAACGGTGTTCTACACCTCCTTCCGTACAAGGCTTCGAAAGGGGCCATCTTCAAACTGGTTTGGTAACTGTTGTTATAAGAAAACTCCGCATATGGCAAATTGTCGTCCCAACTAGATCCATAATCTAGTGCACATGCTCTCAACATGTCCTCCAAAATCTGGTTGACTCTCTCGGTCTGTCCATCTGTCTGTGGGTGAAATGCTGTACTAAATTCCAGCCTGGTTCCCAATGTTTCATGTAACTGCTTCCAAAACTTCGAGGTAAATTGGGTTCCTCTGTCTGATACAATGGTCCTCGGAACTCCATGCAAACATACTATCCTGGTCATGTAATCTTTGCCAACTTAGCACTGGTGTAAGTGGTCTTTACTGTAATGAAATGAGCCACTTTCGTCAAACGGTCGACTACAACCCATATCGAGTCATAGCCTGAACGAGTCCTGGGTAATCCTGTGATAAAATCCATGCCTATTTTATCCCACTTCCATTCGGGTATCGGCAATGGCTGTAGCAATCCTGCTGGCTTCTGATGCTCTGCCTTCACTCTCTGACATACATCACAAACTGCTACATACTCCGCAATATCCTTCTTCATTCTGGTCCACCAGAAAGTATTCTTCAAATCCAAATACATCTTGGTATTCCCTGGGTGAATTGAGTACGGTGAATCATGGGCTTCCTACAAAATCAACTTCCTGATCTCCGGATCGTTTGGCACATATACACGGTCCTCGAACCATAAGGTATCGTGCTCATCCTCACGAAATCCCTTGGCTTTTCCTTTGCTCATCTTCTCCTTTATCTCTTCAATCTCCTTGTCTGTCTTCTGAGCTTCTCTGATCCTTTCCATCAAGGTAGACTGAATCTCCAATGTCGCTAAATAGCCTCTTGGGACTATCTCCAAACATAGCTCGCGAAGGTCCTCGGCTAACTCCTGAGGTAACTCTCCTGTCATGAGGGTGTTGACATGACTCTTGCGGCTCAACGCGTCTGCTACTACGTTAGCCTTTCCGGGGTGATAATGCAATCTCATATCATAATCTTTAATGAGCTCCAACCATCTTCTCTGTCTGAGATTTAACTCCTTCTGCGTGAAAATGTACTTCAAACTCTTGTGATCCGTGTACACTTCACAATGGTTTCCGATGAGAAAATGTCTCCATGTCTTCAATGCATGCACCACGGCTGCTAATTCCAAATCATGCGTAGCATAATTCTTCTCATGGGGTTTAAGTTGTCGTGAAGCATACGACACAACTCTTCCTTCCTGCATAAGCACTGCTCCAAGTCCTCGACGAGAAGCGTCGCAATAAACTTCATAGTCCTTGCGTTGATCTGGCAGAATCAACACTGGTGAGGTAACCAATCGTTTCTTCAACTCTTGGAAACTAGCTTCACATTCCTCAGTCCAATTGAATTTGGTGTCCTTCTTCAATAGCTCAGTCATGGGCTTAGCAATCCTTGAGAAATTCTCGATGAATCTCCGGTAGTATCCTGCAAGTCCAAGAAAACTCCGGATTTCTCCAACTGTCGCGGGTGATTCCCAACTTGTCACTGTGTCAACCTTGGCAGGGTCTACTGCTATTCCTTCTCCAGAAATAACATGTCCAAGGAATCCAACTTCCTTCAGCCAAAACTCACATTTGCTGAACTTGGCATATAACTGATGTTCTCTGAGCTTCTCAAGTACCAATCGTAAATGCTCCTCATGCTCTTCTTCATCCTTGGAAAAGATTAAAATATCATCAATGAACACCACGACGAACTTATCCAAAAACTCCATAAACACTTTGTTCATCAGGTTCATGAAATAGGCAGGTGCGTTAGTCAGTCCAAATGACATAACGGTATACTCATACAATCCATATCTGGTGGTAAATGCCGTCTTGGGTATATCCTGCTCTCGAATCTTTAACTGATGGTATCCTGATCGTAGATCGATCTTGGAAAATACTTTAGCTCCTTGCAAGCGGTCAAACAAATCATTGATCATCGGCAGTGGGTACTTGTTTTTGATGGTCACTTCATTCAATCCTCGGTAATCAACAACCATCCTCAGCGATCCATCTTTCTTCTCCACTAGAAGTACTGGTGATCCCCAAGGTGACGAACTTGGGCGAATATAGCCTTTATCCAGTAACTCCTTGATCTGCTTCTTAATTTCCTCCAAATCCTTTGCGGGCATCCTGTACGGTCTCTTAGATATTGGCCCTGTGCCTGGCAAAAGTTCAATCAAAAACTCAATGTCTCTATCTGGTGGCATGCCTGGCAACTCTTCTGGAAATACATCCGGATAATCCTTCACCACTGGTACTTCCTCCTGTACAACTCCTGATAAGGAATTCACTTGAGTCCTCTTCGGCATATGCCGGGATACATACTTGATCCTTTTTCCTTCTGGGGTGGTAAGCAAAATCGTCTTGCTGGCACAATCGATGTTTCCTCCATACAACGATAGCCAATCCATTCCCAAAATCACATCCAAACCTTGCGATTCCAAAACAATGAGGTCTGAGGGGAAAACATGCCTACCAATGGCCAACGGTATCTGAAAACATCCTTGGGTGGCCATATACTCTGCTCCTGGCGAGGTTACTAACATAGGGGCTTTTGAGAACTTGGGTGGACATCTTAAACTTGTTTACGAATCCCCTTGATATGTATGAATGCGATGCACCAGTATCGAAAAGAACGGTTGCAGTAAATGACTTAACCAAAAACTTACCTATTACTGCATCAGGCTGAGCTTCAACCTCCTCCACGCTCACGTGGTTCACATGTCCTTTGTTGAACGGGTTCGGCTTCTTCCCAGAGCTTCCATTGCCATTTCCATTTTGGGCTTCGGGACAATCAGTAGCATAATGTCCCGTCTTCTGGCACTTGAAACAAGTAATGTGACTTAGATCTCTCTTGGTTGGGGTAGATGGGTTGGTGTGGTTCTGTCCGTTTCCTCCTCCATTCCCATTACCACTCTTGGAGCCATTATGGTTGTGCGAACTACCTCCTCCATGGGTATGCTGAAACTGTCCTCCCGGCTTCGGGGTAAAACGGGGCTTCTGCTGGGCTCCAGAATTGTACTTCCCTTGTCCATACTTCCTCTTACGGTTTTCAATCTGCTGTTGCTTCCCTTCAATCATGAGAGCTCTATCTACCAGCTCCTGGTAGTTGTTGAAAGTTGCTACCATCAACTGCATACTCAGTTCATCATTCAATCCTTCCAAAAACTTCTCCTGCTTGGCTGCATCTGTAGCAACGTCATCTGGTGCATAACGTGCTAACTTACTGAATTCCTCCACATACTGGCCTACGGTGCGTCCTCCTTGGCGTAGGTTGCGAAACTCACGCTTCTTCATAGCCATAGCTCCTGCTGAAACATGAGCTGTACGGAAAGCTTGCTGAAACTGGTCCCATGTGACAGTGTCAATAGGGTGCGTGGCTGTATAATTCTCCCACCATGATGCTGCGGGTCCATCAAGCTGATGTGCGGCAAAACGCACTCTTTCCGCATCTGTGCATCCTGCAGTGGTCAACTCCCTTCCAACTTTGCGGAGCCAATCATCTGCAACAATCGGCTCGGTGCTACTGGAAAACACCGGCGGGTTTAGCCTTAAGAAACGGGCTAAGTGATCAACAGGTGGTGGTGGCGGTGGGTTGTTGTTGTTGTTGCCTTGGTTCTGAACTAACACTTGCATCAGGGCATTCTGTTGCTGAATCAACTGGGTGATCTCTGGCGGAAAACAAATCCGGTGTCGCGTCTCGGAGGCATCTGATAGGTTTAGAAAAGATGAGAGTTAAGAATAGAATGAGGTCTAGAGAGAAAACACTACCCATATGCTCATGAGACAAATTCAATCAATATCACTCAATCAATCCAAACAAGGCAAAACAATCGATCTAACTAGCGTTACAAAGTGCTTGAACTATACTATTAAATGGGGGAAAACTACTACTGATATGGTGGTCTACTAGAAATTCTGATCCGTTGAAGACTCCATGATGTCTGCTCCAGCTTCATCAATCCATTCGTCTTCACTTGGTTCCGAGTCGGTGTCGTCGATGATGATGTAGTTATCCGGACAAGTGCATTCGTCGACTTCTGCTTTTGGCACTGGATTTCCCACGAATGCTCCAATCTTATTCTCCAGGTCGTCAATCTTCCCTACTAGTGCGTTGATTTCCTCCAAGTAATCTTCGCGTGTAGCCTTGAGTTCTTCTTGGAGTTCCTTGATCTTTGTTATTGCCTTCTTCAATTCTTCCTTGTCCGTGCACATCTGGTTCTCCTGGCGTCGAATATGTTGGTTCTGCTCCTGGATGAAAGCTGCAATTGATCCATCCTTCTTGGTCTTGATCATCTCCCATTGCGCGTCTCGACGTCCACAAATTTGGTAAATTGTATCCTTAAGCTCCTGGTGATAGACTTCTCCAATGCGTCCCATGGCGATGTGTGCGGCCATGCTCTTCCCTAAACTCCAAGTTGGTGCTTCGAAAACCAATCTCATGGGTTCCGTAATTGGCACAAACGTCCTTCCTGGAATGATAACTTGAATCTTCCAGCTCTCCTCTTCAGGTAATGTGGCGTTGTAGGTTCCGGTGATGCTTGGTATTCCTATGTTCAAGTACTTGGTGACTTCCTTCAAGTGTCGACCAAACGGCGTGTCTTCATCTGGTTGCATGAACTTGCTCCTTGCATTCGCCATTCCTAAAAGAGTAGAAAGTGGAGAGGGGTCAGAAATGAGAAGAGAGAAGCTTTCTAGGGCTTAAGCTTAGTGGTCGTGTCCTATAGTCAGCGTGTGCTCTGATACCAACTTTGTAGCGACCAGACCTCAAATGGCCTGTGCTGCTGTGCACCAGTGTCATCCCTGGATCAGTAATGCTGACACGCACAGTACAAATGGAGGATTTATAACAGAGTAGCAATCACACACTTATTACATCGAATAACTCCGAAGAGTTTAAGTATGATAAACATGGCTTAAGGCCATCTAATAACGATAACAGCGGAAGACTTGGAAGGTAAGTGAGTCCATCACTCCAGCGGCATCACTGAGTATAAGACCACGACCTAAAGCACCTTACTCGTCGTCTGAAAAGTCTGCAACATGAAACGTTGCAGCCCGAAAACGGGTCAGCACATAGAATATGCTGGCAATGTAACACATAGAGAATAATGAACAATGATAATGCTATACTATATGCATATATGGCTGGTGGAAAGCTCTATGGTTACAGTTTTTGCGAAAAGCCAATTTTATCCTACTTCAAAAGGAATAAATTTTATTTAACTATCATGGTGGTTGAAACATTGAGAAGGTACCTCCAACTCAATCCCAATTAAGTATCATCATTAACCCAACAAAATTAATTATAAGTATCACGGTGATGAGATTCAAATGATAATCCAGGTACTAGATACTCAAGTTGTCCATAACCGGGGACACGGCTAACCATGATTAGTTTGTACACTCTGCAGAGGTTTGCGCACTTTTCCCCACAAGACTCGATCGCCTCCGCTTGATTCTCGCACTGCATGATGTTTGAGAAACGGATGACCGAGACACAGTCTTTCAGAAACAATCACTCTTTACTCTGGATGGACCGGTACACCTACTTTCCCCTACATCTGCTAGTCCACCTCTTCAAGAGATCCTGTAACCTACTCAGCTATGCTAGAGCCCATAATAGCTTGTGGCTGCACACGGAAGTTTCTAGCATGAATAATCTTATGATCCCTTTGAGCCTGGGTGGCGGACCTTATACATACAGACAACACTGGGTTCTCCAGGTGCCTCAATCCACCCAGATGTGAGTTTTAGTTGCCACCTTAAGTTGAACCATTAATAAACATCTCACATCTGTCATGGAATATCACTCAAACCCAATCCACGTCTACGAGCATAGCATGGCAATATAATAGCAACGTAGAAGTAACTCCCAAGGGTTTGATAAGTAAAACAGGTAATAGGTACTACCTCAACTACTTCCCAGTTCCCACAATTTAATTAGATCCTAATCATGCAAGTGTTTGAGGAAAACAGATCTAATGCAATAAAACTGGGTATGAACG
The DNA here is from genome assembly GCF_018294505.1 of Triticum aestivum. Taxonomy (NCBI): domain Eukaryota; kingdom Viridiplantae; phylum Streptophyta; class Magnoliopsida; order Poales; family Poaceae; genus Triticum; species Triticum aestivum. The sequence goes on along the minus strand of NC_057808.1, from coordinate 386,179,369 downwards.
GGGTATGATCAAAGTGTTACTTGCCTTGCTGATGATCCGCAAAACCTAGCGAGTCGAAGTAACAAGCGGCACACTCCGGGTACTCTATCGCAAACAAACAAGCATACAATCAGTACTCATCTAATGCACAGGTAAAACTCGAATGAAAGATCCAACCAGAAAGTTCAACTTAAGAACTCCGGTTTGCAAAAAGAATCAACTCGAAAGAAGCAACGAAAGTCAAACGGCGAAAGAAAGAAACTTCGTTTGCTAATCTGGATCTAGGTCAAATTTTACTGTAGCAAAAAACTTGTTTGAGTAGGTTAAACGGAAAGAGAATTTCGAGACGAAACTCTAGGCGCTTGAATCGCCTGATTCCGATAAACGAGCGAGAAGTTAAACAGAATCGAAGATTCGATCAGAAATCGAATCTGAGAAAATAACGAGAAAATCCGACGAAAAAGAAAAACGGACGAACGGTTAAATAACGGACGCTCGTTAACAGAGAAAAACCGACGAACGCGTTCGTTAAAACGAACGGTTCGGTGAACGCTCGCAAAATAATAAAACCGAAAAAAAACCGATCTAGGGTTTTTTTTAAACGAAGGGTTTTTTTTAACGAAAACCGGCAAAGGTCAACGGGCATCGGGCAGTACCTCGTCGGGCTACTCCGGCGAGGGCTCCGGCGGGGCTCCGGCTCGGGCGCGGGCTCGGGCTCGGGGGTGCGGCGAGGCGAGGGGCGGCGGCTCGGCGGCGGCGGCGCGGCAGTGCGGCGGCGGCGGCGCGGCGAGATGCGGGCGGCGGCGGCTCGGGTTGAGGGAGAGAGAGAGGGGGGTATATATAGGAGGGGGGTGCTAGGCTTGGGGAAGGGGGCACCGGCGGCGGCGTACGGCGGCCGGACTCGGGCGGCGGTCCCGTGGCGCGTTCGGTCTCCAGGAAGGAGACGGGCGCGGGGTTGGGCCGTCGGCTGGGCCTTTGGCCCAGTCGGCGCGCGGCGTTTTTTTTTAATAAGTTCCACGGAAAATAATTCGTAGAAAAATAAATGAAAGTCAGAAAAATATGAAATAAATTTTCCCCGTTTAGTTAGAAAATCTGGAATAGGGTGAACATTTTTTTGAATCAAAATAAATATTTTGTAAACATGCAATATTTTTAATGCAATAAAAATTGCAAATAAAATCCCAATAAATTCCAAACAATGATTTTAACGTTTTTCCTCCAGTATTTCAATTGTTTTGGAGAAGTCATGTTTTCTCCTCTCGTTTTATTTTAAAATTTAATATTTTTCCGGAGAGAAAAATAATTAAAACCAAAATCCTCGTCTTATTATTTGATAAAAATCAAATATGAAAATTCGAGAAAATCCCCAACTCTCTCCGAGGGTCCTTGAGTTGCTTAGGATTTATCGAGGATCTGTCAAATGCAATAAAACATGATATGCAATGATCATCTATGTATAACATACCAAATTGAAAATTTGGGATGTTACATCTTGATTCTTACCTTTTGGTGTACATTTTGATTGCTAGATACCTTGCCCCTTTCCTTGCACTCTCCACAACCATTGACCGCATTCTTGGAGTTTTCCGTACTTGAGGGGATGGCTAATTGGCTATGTAGCTGAAGGAGGCTTGATTGCTGACAATACTGCATTGCAGGCGGGGGCGCTCGTGTCCTTCTAGGCTCGTCGCCGTCCAGGGCCATTTTAAACTAGTTTTGGACACGAGGCATGGTAAAATACATATTTTTATAATAAATTTTATACTTATTTAAACTAGTTGTATGGTGATATAAATTTAATTCGTACAATTTTCTATTACTTAGCTAGTATAGTTAACAACATGTTTTTTGCTTAATAATACTAATATCATTCTCCATTTGTTATGCAGTTTTAACATATGTCAATAAATTTACCTCTCTTAAATTTAAATTATATGATATAACAAAAAACTAGTGAATAGAATTTCATAAATTGTATTAACTATGTGTGTGTGTATGTGTGTTTTCATACGTATTGATATCATTAAATATCATGAAAGAGATTTATAAAGATTACAATCTAAAAAATATTATAGTGGTCTCTAGTGTATTATTAGGTAAGCTTATATAAACTTCGAGGGTATGTAAAATGTGTCTTGCAATCTGGGTTCATTAATAAATTAACAACATGTGCATGATTTGTACTTGTACTTCAAATAGCACAAATATTGTAATCATCAAACAACATAAAAAATGCAGACTACTTTTGCACACATATGATTTGATATTGTATATGCTCATTTGGAATGTTATAGTTTAGTTTGATGTGTACTAGAACTTCTGCTAGTTTATCAAATAAAAAGTTGTGCATTAATTTAAACATATAAATGTCGTTAACATATATTTCGTTGTGCAAACTGAACCTAGCTCAGATGGTTAGGTTCCTTGTGGTGGAACCAACCTGCCAGGGTGCAAATCCTACACCTAGCATTGGTGCTAGCATTTTCCTGCATTTATTTCAGGATTTTCAGTGATGTTCGTTCAGCAAGGGGAGACATTTCCATTAACTACGAGGCACCTGTGGTGACTTCGACATCCTCAAGATGATGTATCGGCTTAGTATCTCGAAGGTGCTCATAGGGTAGGATGCGTGTGTATGTTCATAAGGATGAGTGTTGTGAGCATCTCTAATTGTATTGTGTTAAAAACATATATTTCATTATGAAATGTATGGCAATCAGTGAGAGACCATCGGCCAAATTAAATTAAGCTTCACCTAGTAGATTCGTTTGTTCCCACATAGTATACACTATGGGCGTGGTTAGTTTCCTTTTTTGAGGGATAAAAGCCATTTTATTCATCAAAGACCACAGTGTGTGGGATACACCTGATGTTGTGGGGTTGGCCAAGCCATATGTGGCGCCCCCGACCTCTCGATAATGAAAATTTGGCTAGACTGTGTGCTTCATAATTAGCAGCATGACTCTCGAAAATTAAATTACAGTGAAACTGAGCTAGCTTGATATTAATCTCACTAACTATATCACCAAAATTACCTCTACTCCCGTTCATGATATCTGAGACAACTTGTTTGGAATCACATGCAATAAAAAAGTCTTGCACGTTGAGATCTTCGGCCAGGGCAATTCCTTCTCGGCATGCTATTGCTTCCAGGGCTGCACAGTCGACGACCCCCTTGATGACTAGTGCAGAACTGCCCAAATAATGTTCGTTACTGTCTCGACATATAGCTGCAGCCGATCCTCCTCTGTCGCGAAGCACCCCTGCATCCACATGTATTTTTGCAAACCCAGCAGGGGGAGCTTTCGGTCTTTGTCTCCTGTTCTCCTGTTGTTGTGCTCGGCTGACTGATGGTGTCACTGGCTTGATAGAGTCCAACTCCCCTATAAAACTCTTGACAAAAAGGAAGGTTGCTTGAGGAGATTGGAAGATGGCTTCATGTATAGCCTTTCGTCGAGCAATCCAAATAGCCCAAAGAGTGACCGAGAGCAACACAAATTCCTCATGAGGTAGCAATTCCGTCAGCGTAAACATCCATTGTTTGGCATTCGATTCAGTTGTGGAAACCAAAACATGTGCCAACTCCTCATCGACCAGGGCCCAGGTGCATCTCGCCGTGGTGCAGCTAATCAAGGAATGTCTCCATGAGTCAGGCGAGCCGCATAATCCACAGGATGAATTGCCGAATATATGTCTATGTGATCTCACATCTTCCGTAGGCAGGGAGTGCTTAGACAGCCTCCATAAGAACATTCTTAATTTCCCAGGCACTTGTGTCTTCCATAGCCTCTTCCAAGAGCTTGAATCAGCAGCTGTACTTGAAGTACCGGATGTACCTTCCAACCATGCCTCGCGCCGCTGCTTGATAGCCACGATCATGTTGTATGATGTTTTCACAGAGAAGACTCCTCGCTTGTTAAAGTGCCAGCCCCAGAAATCTTGCATCGGTCTTGTACAAACTCGTGCATCCATTGGTAGGAAAACCTCCTCCACCCGAGCTTTGTTCCATGTAGTTGTGGTGTGATCGATTAGTTCAGATACCTTAATAGGAGGGTTGGGGACCCGACAGCTGTAAGGCCTCATGTGCTCATCCCGTGGCAGCCATGCATCCTCCCAAATCTCTGTTTCAGCACCATTACCAACTCGTTTTATCAGCCCTATTTTCAGCATGTCTCTTCCTTCGATGATCGCCCGCCAAACCTGACTCGGATGGCCTCCCAAGTTCGCTTGCAGGATCGTTGAGTTTGGATAATATATGCTTCTAAGTAACCTTGCACTTAAGGAGTCAGGACTTTGTCACAGATGCCACGCCTGTCTCGCTAACATGGCCATGTTGAAGAGCTTGAAATCCTTGAACCCTAGGCCGCCCATACTCTTCGGCTGGGTCATTGATTTCCAAGAGACGCAGTGTGGCTTGCGTTTCCATATTTACTCCCCCACCAAAACTTCCTGATGAGCATGTTCAGATGTTCACACAACCCTCTAGGCAGTTTGAAGCATGACATAGAGAAAACTGGAACGGCATGTGCTACTAACTTAACAAGTACCTCCTTGCCTACCATTGACAAGGTGTTCTCAAGCCATCCTTGAACCTTACTCCAGAGGCGATCCTTTAAGTACTTAAAAGCACCATTCTTAGAACCTCATATGTCTGACGGCATGCCCAAGTACTTTTCATTCAGTGTTTCATGTGGGACATTTAGCAGGCCTTTTATTTCCAATCTAGAGCTTTCTAGCACCCCTTTGCTGAAAAAGATCACGACTTCAAAAAATTGATGCGCTGCCCTGAAGGTTGGCAATAGCTATTCAGAACATGGTTCACCTCCGTAGCTCCAACACTGTTAGCCTTGAAAAACAGCAGGCTGTCATCAGCGAATAGTAGATGATTCACCGGTGGCGCCGAGGGTGCCACTTGTAGACCATGCAAATTTGATGACTCTCCTTTAGATTTTAGTAGGCACGACAGGCCCTCTGCTGCTAACAAGAACAAGTATGGAGATATTGGGTCCCCTTGTCTGATTCCACGAGACGGCTGAAATTCTTCCAATTTATTCCCATTAAACATGACTGAAAACTTGACTGTGGTAATCAGGCTCATCACAATATTAACCCACCTCTCTGTGAAGCCTAGTTTTAGCATGACAGCTCTTAGGTAAGGCCACTCGATCCTGTCATAAGCTTTCATCATGTCCAACTTCAAGGCATAAGATTGGTGCTTCTTTGCCTTATTTCTTTTCATGAAGTGTAAACATTCATATGCTATTATGATGTTGTCAGTGATCAGCCTACCTGGCACAAATGCAAACTGCTCTTCTGATATTATCTCAGGTAACACGGTCTTCAGTCTATTAGATATTACTTTTGAGGCAATCTTGTATAGCACATTACATAGACTGATCGGTCGGAATTGTGAAAGGAGAGTTGGATTTTTACCTTAGGGATCAACACCAAAACCGTTTCATTAATGCACTCCGCTAACTCCGTGCCTTCTACTATTTTCAAGACAACATTGGTAATCTCGTCACCGCACACATCCCAGTGCCTTAGGAAAAAGTGCGCTGGAAACCCGTCTGGACCAGGGGCCTTTATAGGAAACATCGGAAACAGTGTCGTCTTGACCTCTTGTTTGCTGTATGGTGCATTGAGAGAGTCATGCATCGCTTGGGTGACCTTTGTTGGGATATTATCAATGACTTGTTCCATATTGTTTACCCCCTTCGAAGAGTACAACTCCTTATAAAACGAGGTTGTCAAAGCCTCCATTTCAGTAATATTTTCAGTAAACTGCCCATCTGGACACTGAAGTGCTTTGATTTGATTCTTCCGTCTACGCCTGCTGGCTCGAAGATGAAAAAATTACGTATTTTTGTCGCCATGTATTAGCCATTCTACTCTCGCTCTCTGCCTCCATAGTATTTCTTCGCGGTGGAAAAGTTCAACCAAGCGATCTGAAACTTTGATTTTCTTGCGAGACAGTCCCGTCCCTGCCCTGTGTTGAGCGTAACTTCTGAAGAGTTTTTTTAGTCTGCAGCTTGCCGCACGTTTCCCAAGTGCTCTCGATTCCAAGCCGCAAGATGGCCAGAGAGCAGCTCTAACTTTTCACGTACTGTGGCTACAGACTCCCCTGGTTTCCTCGCCCACGCAGAGCCAATCAGTGAGCCGAGTGGTTCATCCCTTTCCCATGCAACTTCATATTTAAATGGACGAGGTCCCCTCTTGCATGCAACTGCGTCTGTAAATCACAAGAAAATTGGGATATGGTTAGAGCTAGCTGCATTCTTGTGCTTTAGTGGTGCGTTTGGAAAGGCCAGTAACCATGCTGGGTTTGCAACAGCACGGTCCAGCCTGACTCTAGTAAACGTGCCTCCAGTGACCTTTTTCTCCCATGTCCAGTTGAGACCCCGTAGCCTATATCCGTCAGTCCGCAAGTGTCCAGCACATCGCGAAAAGCGTCCATTTGTGCCTGGCTCCGTTGTCCTATACCATCATGTTCATTTGCATGGAGAACCTCGTTGAAGTCCCCTAGAACCACCCAAGGCAAATTGCTGATCCCGGCTATACCCGAAGCATGTTCCAGGTCTTAAATCTCTCGCTGACCTGAGCTTCGCCATAAACAAAAGTCATCCTGGCCGGTGATTCAACCATCTCCATCACTGTTACATCAATATGATACTCAGAATAACCAATAATCTCAAGCTTTATTTCCTCATTCCAAAAAATGCCCAGTCCACCACTCCTACCATTGCTACTTACAGCAAAACTCTTATTATAGCCTAGTGTTTCTGCCAAATTTTCAACATGAGAACCCTCTATTTGGGTTTCAACAATACAAGCGATAGAGGGGGCAAGTTGCTTCGATAGATCTCGAAGCTCATGAACAGTCGCAGGTTTGCCAGCCCCGCACAGTTCCATACTAAAGTACTCATCACGCTAGGTGTCGGTGTCAAATCCGGCATATCTCGTAGTAGGGGTCCTAAGCTAGGCGTCTTGGAACGATGGTAACATGGACACATGATTTTACCCAGGTTCGGGCTCTCTCGAAGAGATAATACCCTACGTCCTACTTTTGATTGTATTCATATGAGGTTTAGTACAGAGTACATGTATCTACCATGAGATTGTTCTAATGAATATTAGATTATCTATTGACTAGCCTGGCCTCGGTTTATATAATGCACTAGAGGCCTAGGGTTTGGAAGAGTCTTTATCTTGGGCGCCAAGTCTTGTGGGATATCCCTTGTATGCGGCATGGGTTGCCCGAACTGACCCAATAGTGAACCGCCCTGGGGGTCCTCGGCCTGACCCACTGGTCAGGAGACGACGTGGTGAGTACCTAGTCAAGGACACCGTCAGTAGCCCCCTGAACCAGTCTTCAAGTTGGGGACGCTCCTCAGTTCTTCCGAACTGTCCTTCATCTTCGGTCCTCGGTCTTGAAAACTGGTTCAACAAATATTCCCATCTTCGATCTTGAGGATTGCCGAGCTAAATCTGAAGAGTTCACACATCGGGCATCCGAGGAGCTCTTTAAGTCTTCGGCCTTTATCAGTGCCTTATTATTTTTTTACGCCATACCTCGGGTTTGAAGTGTCTCCCGTGCAGCGGTATCCTCTTGCGTCCGAGCTCCAACGCCTGACTGTATCCAAGCTCCAATGTCGGATTGTATCCGAGGTGTCATAGATCACCTCGGCTCAAAAAAGTCCAAGGAGTTTTAGCGGAGCTTAATTCTGGAAATGCCCTCTATGGAGCCAGCCGCTTCCATTCGAGCTATAGGCCGTACTGCTTCCGAGGTAATGAACCACCTCGGCAGTGGGCTGATTGTTTGCAAATTTTATTTCCGATTGGTGCAATTTTTATTTGTTGACGAGATGTATAGCCAGTAGCCCTCAAGGTGTGTGTCGGCCTAAAATCTGAGATGCACGTTTAGAGGAGATAGTGATCGGTGGACACGCCCTTGAGAGAGGGTTTTGAGAAGTCGCCGTGATATATTAGCTTGATGTCGGATAAGTCCCAGATGGTACCTATTGTTGTCCGAAGACGCGTTTGCCCATAGTTCGGCCATGTCGAACACTAAGCACTTTGAATTTTCTGCATTGAATAGGTGATGCAGTAGCCCTCGAGCCACTAGTCGGGTGGTAACACCAGATCAGGTGATCGATGTGCCCCTTTAGTATTTGTAAATGATAAGCCCGAAGCCTAGTAGCCCCCGAGCCTTCATGTGGGCACGGGTGGCCGAATTAAGAATCGATATCCGGAGTAAAATCACAAATTATGTGTAATGATTCTGTGTATCAAGTACTCTACATCATTAATGCTCGGATCTGCATTGTACAAAACTTTGTTGACCGACCATCAGCTTCAACCTCCTCAGCCAGTAGCCGGGGAGTGTTTGTCCTACTTTAGATATAAAGCCTATATAAGGGCAAAGATTTACGGCAAACAAGGCAATCCGGCCATATGGTTTTATAAACAAAGGTACGCGGAGAGATATGTTATATTATTTTTTAACGTAAGAAATGTCTTCCAAAGAAAATAGTTCTGCTATCAGTTCCTTTCTTTGGGTTGTCATGCTGATCATGATCATGAAACCTCAACTCCGATCAACGTGGGAGGAAAATATTGAGGATTTAGTTTGGGTAAAGTGCCCAAACTATGTGGTCTTTAGTGAACCCAAGTTTTCACTTCCGTCATTGCTGACCAATTATATTCCTTAAGATTGCTAGCTTTCGGCTTCACCCAGTCTGAGGTACTAACCCGGATGACCCGGTAGTAACAATCACAGAGGTGCTCCCTTTACCCCCTATCCGAACAATCGGGAACGTAGGGTGCAAACACAGGAGCCAAGCAACCCAGCTTGGCCAAAATCTTAAGTCAAATTGATGCATGTTTATGGCTTTAGAACGATAATTACGGAAGGCAGTGCTCGTATATTGAATACAAACTCTGATGATATATGTTTATTTTGACTCTGTTGCGACCGTTTATAACCTGAAAGTGGCCCATCGTCGGCTTCTACCCCCTTGTACTAACAAGACAACCCTTACCCGACGTCTCGGTACCCGGAGGCGGTTGTGTTAGCAGAAACAAGGCAATCAAATATGCGGGCTTTATAACTTTCACTGAGTCATAGGAGCTTAAAGTTGGGAGGCTAGATACTGGCCCCCGGTTAGTGTTTGGCGCCAGCCGAGGTCAAGCCGTTAACACTTCGGGCAATGTTATGAAAGGCTCGTCATTTAACATGGGGTGATCGCTATCGATCTATACTTGGACACCATCATCGGATCGCCGACCAGTTTACGCTCATTGTGACAGTCAGTTTTTGGCTTTCTCCACTGTGGTGCTTAACCATTCGAGCTAGAAGCACAATCGCAGTGGTTCTCCCTTTGCACACCTAGCCGAACAAAGCGGAATGTAGGAGGTAAGCACAGGAGCCGGGCAACCCAACTATTGACCGAAGACACAATTCGAAACTGATGCATATAAAGCAATATCTAAGAACATATTGCCGATGACTTCATGGAGTACCTCGGATTTTGATGGGTTCGACTCTAGTCGCAACCCCCTGATGATATTTGTCGATGCTTTAAAGGCGTCCATTGCACTGCTCGAGAACTAGTCCGGATATGGTGTGTGTTTTGTCAATGCCGAGGTGTAGTTCGGCGGGAAAGATGCCGAGCTGTGGGTCGAAAAAGATCTCCCGAGCTGAATTATTATGCAGGGCACCTCGGTCATGAGGATGTCCCGCTTCTTGAAAGAAAAACATACAAATAGCTAAAAAGTGCCATAAGCTTGAAAAGCCAAAAACTTATGTAAATGCTTAACATCGAAACTAAATCAAATTTTTTGTGAAGCCCCCGATTCAATCGTACACTAATCATACACGCAACGTGTACGATCAAGATCAGGGACTCGCGGGAAGATATCACAACACAACTCTAAAAATAAAAATAAGTCATACAAGCATCATAATACAAGCCAGGGGCCTCGAGGGCTCGAATACAAGTGCTCGATCATAGACGAGTCAGCGGAAGCAACAATATCTGAGTACAGACATAAGTTAAACAAGTTGCCATAAGATGGCTAGCACAAACTGGGATACAGATCGAAAGAGGCGCAGGCCTCCTGCCTGGGATCCTCCTAACTACTCCTGGTCGTCGTCAGCGGCCTGCACGTAGTAGTAGGCACCTCCGGTGTAGTAGGAGTCGTCGTCGACGGTGGCGTCTGGCTCCTGGGCTCCAGCATCTGGTTGCGACAACCAGGTAGAAGGGAAAGGGGGAAAAGAGGGAGAAAACCAACCGTGAGTACTCATCCAAAGTACTCGCAAGCAAGGAGCTACACTACATATGCATGGGTATATGTGTAAAGGGCCATATCGGTGGACTGAGCTGCAGAATGCCAGAATAAGAGGGGGATAGCTAATCCTGTCGAAGACTACGCTTCTGGCCACCTCCATCTTGCAGCATGTAGGAGAGAGTAGATGGTAAGTTCACCAAGTAGCATCGCATAGCATAATCCTACCCGGCGATCCCCTCCTCGTCGCCCTGTTAGAGAGCGATCACCGGGTTATATCTGGCACTTGGAAGGGTGTGTTTTATTAAGTATCCAGTTCTAGTTGTCATAAGGTCAAGGTACAACTCCGGGTCGTCCTTTTACCGAGGGACACGGCTATTCGAATAGATAAACTTCCCTGCAGGGGTGCACCACATAACCCAACACGCTCGATCCCATTTGGCCGGGCACACTTTCCTGGGTCATGCCCGGCCTCAGAAGATCAACACATCGTAGCCCCACCTAGGCTCAACAGAGAGGTCAGCACGCCGGTCTTAATCCTATGCGCGCAGGGGTCTGGGCCCATCGCCCATTGCACACCTGCACGTTGCGTACGCGGCCGGAAGCAGACCTAGCCCCCTTAATACAAGCGCGAGCTTACGGTCCAATGCGGCGCGCGCCACTCAGTCGCTGACGTCAAAAAGAGCTTCGGCTGATTCCACGACGCCGAGTGCCCATAACTGTTCCCGCGTAGTTGGTTAGTGCGTATAGACCAAATGGCCAGACTCAGATCAAATACCAAGATCTCGTTAAGCGTGTTAAGTATCCGCGAACGCCGACCAGGGCCAGGCCCACCTCTCTCCTAGGTGGTCTCAACCTGCCCTGTCGCTCCGCCACAAAGTAACAGTCGGGGGCCGTCAGGAACCCAGGCCCACCTCTACCGGGATGGAGCCACGTGTCCTTTCAGCCCCCTCATCAGAATCACTTGCGGGTACTCAACGAGCTGACCCGACTTTAGTCACCACATGTGTCATGTATATAAAGTATATAGTATATACCCGTGATCACCTCCCGAAGTGATCACGGCCCAGTAGTATAGCATGGCAGACGGACAAGAGTGTAGGGCCACTGATGGAACACTAGCATCCTATACTAAGCAGTAGGATAGCAGGTAAGGGTAACAACTGTAGCAACAATGACAGGCTATGCAGCAGAATAGGATTAACCGAAAGCAGTAACATGCTACACTACTCTAATACAAGCTGTATAGAGAAGAATAGGCGATATCTGGTGATCAAGGGGGGGGGGCTTGCCTGGTTGCTCTGGCAAGTAGGGGTCGTCAACAGCGTAGTCGGTCGGGGCACCAGCAGCGACGTCGGTCGGGGCACCAGCAGCGACGTCGGTCTCGTAGTCTACCGGAGAGAAGAGGGGGAAGAAACAATGAATATAATGCAAACATAAGCATGACGATGGAAGACATGACAATGCGCGGTGCTAGGTGTGCCCTAACGCGGTAGGAGGTGGTACCGGCGAAGGGGAAAACATCCGGGAAAGTATTCCCGGTGTTTCGCGTTTTCGGACAGATGAATCCGAGGGGAAAAGTTACGAGTTTGCTATGCTAGGGATGTGTGGCGGACGAACGGGCTGCGTATCCGGATTCGTCTCGTCGTTCTGAGCAACTTTCATGTACAAAGTATTTTCATCTGAGCTACGGTTTATTTACTATGAATTTCTAAAGGTTAAGGTATTTTCTGGAATTATTAATATTAACAGAAAAGGAATATTGCATCAGCATGACGTCATTGTGATGTCAGCGGTCAACAGGACGGCTGACCAGGTCAAACTGACCAGTGGGTCCCACATGTCATCGACAGTGGACTGACAGTGGGTTATTTTAATTAAACATGGCTAATTAGCTAGGCCCCACATGTGAGTGACTATTTAGCTTAACTAATTATTTTTAATTATAAAACATTTTAATTAGCTTAATTAAGCGGTGGGGCGTGCATGTCAGTGGCACTGGGCTGCCCAGTCAGCAGTTGACTGGGTCAACCCAGTCAACTGGGGCCCGTGGGGCCCACTGGCAGTGAGCCAGGGATGGGGCCCGGCCGGCCACGTCGGCAGGGCACCGGAGAAGGGCTCCGGCGAGCTCCAATGCGGCGGCGAGGCGCGGTGAGCTTCGGGTTTCGCCCACAGGGCATCCCCGGGGTTGTGGTTTGGCTCGTTCGAACGGCCGGTTCACACCGCGTCGAATGGAGGTGGTGGCGTGGCCGGGGACGGCCGGGAACGTCGCCGGCGGCGAGTCAGGTGGTGTGGGTTTCCGGTGAGCGGCGAACAGGGGGTTGCGGGGCACGGCGAGAGCAGCAGACGCGTGCGTTGGGCCACTAGGAACCCCAGGAGCACGATGCGGCGCTCGACCGCATGTGAAGGCGACCATGGCCACGGCGCCGAGCTCGTTGGCGGCGAGGTTCTTCGGGCGAGCTACGGGAACAGGGCTACGGGCGTCGGAAAAGCTCGGGAGAGAGAGGGGAAAGAAGCGCAGGCTCACAGTGCTCCTGCAGATGTGCTCAAGCGTGCTCGAGGAGGGCTCGGTGCGGCGGAATCGACGGCGAAGCTTGTCGGAGAAGAGGAGGAAGACGGCAACGTAGGGGATGATGCAGAGGCGCTCCTGCTCGGGTGATTCATCGGGGAGGAAGAGGAGGTCGAGGCGGTCCTTCTTAGCACGGAGGAGAGGCGAGGTGGTGTCGGGGACCACGTGCGTTACGGCGGCAGGGCCACGGCAGCGCTCGGATGCGGTGGGGAATGGGAGAGGCGGAGAGGGCAAGCAACAGCTCATGTGGAAGGGGGAAAAGATCTCTCGGAGGAGGCAGGGGGGTCGTCGCTAGCGTCCTTATCCTCCCCGCGGCGCCTGTAGCGGCGTGGCCGGCGAGGTGGTTCGGCGGCGACGCCCCTGTTGCGGTCTAAGACCGAGGAACAGGGCGGGGGGAAGAGAGACCGCTGCGAGGGGGCAACTGGGCTGGCTCGGGTGGGTTAGGTGGGCCGGCCCAGGTGGGTTCGGTCGAGGGAGGGGGTTGCTCTCTCTCTCTCCCCCTTTCTTTCTCCTTTTTTTTGTTTTTCTTTTTCCAGCAGCTTTTGCATTTTTCTTTTAGCCACTAATGACTTTGCAAAATTATGTCACTGGCTAAAACAATTCCAAAGAATTATTTTTCATTGCCACAAAAAGATTGTGAGGCTTTGTGAAAAAGGTAGCAATTTTTATAAATTAAAAAGCCATTTAATCTATTGTTTTAGCCACTGCTTTAATTGGTTTAGGCCATTTAAACACCTTGCAAAAATGTTGGTCCACCACCAATATTAACAAATGATTATTTACCACAAGATGAACATTTTAGATTTCATGTCTGACAAAAAGAATTTTTGACTTTAGATTGGATTTGAATTTGAATGGTGATTTGGATCAAGTGAAGATTAGCAACAATAACCTGATGACATGGCACCATTAACAGGTGATTACTGTAGCATGACACTGGGGATGTTACAAATCTCCTCCACTACAAGAAATCTCGTCCCGAGATTTAAGAGGTAGTGAAAGGGGAAGGTTTGGTAACGAATCTAGCGGGTCTTCTCATCCTGGCTTGCTCTTCTTGAAGAGGCCGGTCCAATACATTGATGTCTTCATTTCTCTGCTTTAGGTCATCATGATGAAGTCGGCGTCGTTCTTCAGGAACTCCATCATACTTGCGAAAGAATAAAGGGTGGGCATTCCGGGAGAACGGACCTCTACAAGGTTGTTTATCTGGTAGATAACATCGGGGAAGGTGGCGGAAAGTAACTCTCGAATTGAAACTTAAGAAAATATCGAGAGCAAAGTAAGGAGGTATCATGGGAAGTTTCGAGCAAGCAGGCAATCGTTCGATGCCTGAAATAGGGCGTGAAAGGGGTTCAGAGCAATGGATTACATATTGTGTCAGACACCAGAATTGATGATCTCTAGGAATGTGGCTCATGATCTGCATACGAAGCCAAGTGTGAGAATAACTTTGACAACAGGGTGTACAGGAGAGTCAGGTTTCGATCCTGTGGAACTGTGGGTTATGGGCCCACCATGTGGGTTAAAAGTAGGAAGGGCGCTGACCTCTTGCACGGTCATGATAGCAAGGCATGTCAGAGGATAGCCTACCAGTTATGTCGACAACAACATCAATACCAAGGGCGAGGGACGAAGAAAACCATTTTCCTGCTCGTTGAACGAGGCGGACCAATAGGCAAAGTTCTCGTCCATCGGCGGTTACCGGAATGTCATCAACAATAGTAACAGGGTCTTACTAACAGCGTGGTACCACAAGGTTCTTAACTAAGCAGGGAATTATCACTGCTTAGTTAAGTCAGATTACCAGAAAGGTTAAACAAAACAATAGAAAGGAAAATACGATTATCAGATTAATCAGAACAATGGAAAGGAAAATGTGTATACACACATATTTCGAGGGTATATCCTTCCCAAGGACAAGCGGAGCAAGATATCCATGACAGGATAGAAAGTAGAAACCCATTTAGGTAAGGGGGGAATCTCATGATATTACCCATACAACGGTGTTAGGATAAATGATAAAGAAAATTTAGCATTGTGCTTCAAATGCTCTTATTGAAAATCGGATTACCACAGACATGGTTCGAGATAGCATTGACATGGTCTTCAAGCAAAGGTCAGACTTTGGATACAGGAAGGATCCATCAGGAACAACTTGTAGAATAAGTCTGACAATTTCCTCATGGAAGAATGGATAACCTTGCTGAAAAGGAAGCTATAACAATAGGTCCTCCGGCCAGGTGTGCTATGCATGACATAACCTTACCGGGTCATATAAAGACCAACATTATAACTCTTGGAAATATGTTCCAACCATCACATCTGACCGAGATTCAGATCTGATTGGTGTCACGATACCTCAGACTTAGGATGCCTGAGAAGAAAAGGTGCGGCACAATTTGACGAGATGACATTGTAAGATTCTCGGGAAATGAACTATGGAAGCGAGTTCCGAAACAAGAGTTCATCAGTAAACCAACGAGAGGATGAGGAGGTGGCTGATGGAATCATCGACAATTCATCAAGATTAACAAAAGATGGATTTCCACAACTATGTGAACAAGGAGGTAACATTTGTCAGAACAAATGGTATAATGATGTATGCTCGAGGAAAACATACACAATTAAACATTGGTTGAAAGGTGCACCCGAAATATGGGCTGGGTTGCACGACCAACGTCGGAATGGTGATTCAATAATCAATAGTCTAAGAATGAACGGCCGACCATTAACTTCAAAGCAATAGGGTTGCTAGAAGGGCAGGATCCAAACAGCACCGCTCACTTGTTGGTACCCCGGTTGGAATCAACACGAGGGCCCAAGAAGGAATGGTGATGGTGAGAAGTATCACCATACCAAGATTTCTTAAGAGGTGGTGAAATTCTCACAACATTGAGGACAAAAGAGATGTTAATGTTCCAAGGTAAAGAAGAACAATTGCTGGATAGCAAGGAACTCAAGGTATAACACCAAACACGAACAAGCTTATGTTGGTGGGAAGGCAATAAAGCAGGGACGGAGCTCACATTCAAGGGCCGGTGTCAATTGACACCAGTGCCCATCGTAATTTCACCTTATATTGTTAATAGGATATGTCTTTGACCCCAGCCGAAAAAATTGGTTGACCCCAGTCTGGCCGTTCTGCCCTATAGTCAGGAGCACAAAACTCAGTCCAGTCCAACCGTAAAGTAGTAATAAGTCACGCAATTGCCTGTAGGCTGCACCCAGCCATAGAGAGATACCCATCTTGCAGCGCTCGTACACAGCCCAGAAAGCCCAATGCCTATTGACCTAGATCTTGTTCAGTCGTTCCTAATTCCTATAGGCTACTGTACGCGCACGCCGCACGATGCTTCCTCTCCCTCTCATCGCCTCCTCTCAGTCCTGCAGATCCCTTATCCCCAAATGCGATCATTGCCGGTAGAACTGCACAGTGATTCAGTGGCAAGTCGGCGAATCGACGGAACTTTGGTTTGATCTGGTGATTCTGGCCGGCCGATAGTTGCGGCATAATCTCGTGCTAATCCACCAAGTCCAGGTCAGCTCTTCCAAGGTATGTCATCTCCACACGCATATGTGTTAGCTTCGGACTAAATTTCTCACCTTAACTAATTTGAAACAATATTTTCACTTCCTTGATTCATCTGGACTAGGAGGTTATGGACATATTTTTGGTGAAACGGCCACTACCATGTGCAGGAGGGACTTCAAGGCTTAGACGACAAGATCGTGTATCAAGCTTCAGCTTTCCGCGGCAATGATGAATCAGAGGACTCCAAAAATAAGGGGATTTTTTTGATAGTTGGTAAAAAAATTAGCAAACCAGAATGAGGATGTAAGCAAGGTCGTCTTTTAGAATGCTCCAAAAAAATTGCAAATGGGTGCCTCTAGATATTCAAAAAGAAATTGCGAGTTATTTTGCAAAGATAACTAACAAGCTTCACTATTGTGTATTCATTTCATACAATTTATCTCTTCAAGTACTCAAAAAGACATTTTCTCTTGTCTATCACAGATAACTTTAAATTCTATTCTTGAAGAAATTTGTGGTGATGTTTTTAGTTTGTTGATTGATGAGGGTTCCGATGTCTCAGACAAAGAACAGCTGGCTATTTCTTGAGGTGTGTCGACAAGCTTGGTCTATTCCTGAAACGGTTAGTTGGAGGTATACATGTGAGTGAAACATCTGCAATGCGTCTCGAGTCTACCCTTGAAAAATTGCTTAGTGCCATCGGATTGTTGTAAATGTAATATGTTCTTTTGTTCATCCTTTTCAGCAAGTTACAGATGAAATGCTCTGAAGTCATCCTCTTACTTATTATTTTATGAATATGTAAACAAGTGGCTTCATGACATCACTCCACAGGTATATGACACTATTTTTGATGTAATAATAATACTGTTGGATCATTGCATGTTTTCTCTCTTTATATCGCCCCCAGACAGGCATTATGTATATATGTCGTTACTATAGTCCATGCTAGAGTGGACAACGCTTGACACCAGTGCCCATTTTTTCTAGTTTCGTCCCTGCAATAAAGTGGTCGATGATAACACAGATCATCGAGGGCAAGGATGGTATTTCTCATCATGAACTCAATCGATATCCTGGAAGAGCGCATAAGGTTGATGATGATCACGACACATTTGTTGAGAGATTTCATGAAGATGTAATCAATCAGCGACGACATCAAGTCAAAGGAATGATGAAGCAGACGGTTATTGGAACCATGGGTAGGACACAAACTTGAAATCAAGCTTGTTGTTCAAGGTGAAATGGTATGAGAGGAAGATCGGCGTAAGCTTAGCTCATCATCAAAAGTTGTGCTCCAGGGTTAAGGACTAGGTAGCACAGTTAAAATTTAGCACGCTAATGATATAGCCGATCAGTCTAGGAATGACTTAAATGATTATTAAACTCGTAAGCAATGAAAATTACTTAGAGTTATTGAATCGGGGTGCGGACTTGATTCACTATTCGGTGTTCTCGGTTGACAAACAACCCAGAACCCATGAAGTGACAAAGACAAGGTAAGGTAATACTTCATCAAAGTTTATAAGATGTAGTGCAATGGTAAGATATCCTCGAGATACCAGGGGTAATACTCAAAGGTAGATCATAATAGAGGTTGGGCAGGCGTATTGACCTGCAGAAGGCAAGTGATTTAACTTGTCCAAGAAAGGGTATTTAAAGGAGAACATGGTCGGAAACCACGATCATAAATGATCGAACCACGGATACAAGATGAACTTATAACAAGGGGGTAATTATTTTTACGAGCAGCTTCCATGATAAGTTATACATCGTGTCCATGGGCATGAACGCAAGGTTCAAGGTCGACTCCCACTTCTTCAATGTATAACCTTCCATTCACTTCGCGCCTTGATAAAGGCATCAGTGTTGAAAGTTTTACCTGGTGAAATACCAGATGAGTATGACTCGTGAAAACTTCCGAGTTCACACATATTAAGGAAGGCATAGGTTCAACCCGTCAGGGTATCGTGGAAACATATACCACAAGCTTCAATAGTAAATACCACCAGCTCGAAAACAGAGCATGGTTGAGAAAACAGAGGATACAATTTACCAAAGGCATGGTGTATCAGGGGAAGAACTCAAGGTTTTGAGAATATGCAGGAATGGTCGGATAATAATCCACCAAAGGATCAGGCGGACCGCAAAGAAACTGATGTGAGTATATATGTTCAGCCAGAAGAAGAAATAATGCCAAGGCATCGGATTATAGGAAAATCTGGATAATTCGAGACCTTAAATGCAATGAATTATGATTTCCAAATTGGGGGATCAAAAGCAGATGCTCTGGTCAACAGACAAGTAAGTTGAATAGACTTAGAGGCACAAACGGTGGCAATTTGATTGGTCGACAACCAGCTCATGTTCAAAATGACGTCCGAGCCGGAAGGATAATTTTCAGGGAATAACTGATGATTGTGTGCATTCACACACATGTTGATCCAGCATGATCAGAATGTCGATCACAAAGTATTTTAATGAATATTGCTAGACATATGGAAGTAACCATTATGCAAGCAGGTAAATAAGATCAAGAGCAATAGGCTACTGAGGATTTCGGAAGATCGAATGGCATTTCGAAGAATTTTGTGAAACACCTGAACAACTACGGATGAACGAATCCCCGGTAAGTGTGAGGAATTATGAAGGAAATATGCCCTAGAGGCAATAATAAAGTTATTATTTATTTCCTTATTTCATGATAAATGTTTATTATTCATGCTAGAATTGTATTAACCGGAAACATAATACCTGTGTGAATACATAGACAAACAGAGTGTCACTAGTATTCCTCTACTTGACTAGCTCGTTGATCAAAGATGGTTATGTTTCCTAGCCATAGACATGAGTTGTCATTTGATTAACGGGATCACATTATTAGGAGAATGATGTGATTGACTTGACCCATTCCGTTAGCTTAGCACTTGATCGTTTAGTATGTTGCTATTGCTTTCTTCATGACTTATACATGTTCCTATGACTATGAGATTATGCAACTCCCGTTTACCGGAGGAACACTTTGTGTGCTACCAAACGTCACAACGTAACTGGGTGATTATAAAGGTGCTCTACAGGTGTCTCCGAAGGTACTTGTTGGGTTGGCGTATTTCGAGATTAGGATTTGTCACTCCGATTGTCGGAGAGGTATCTCTGGGCCCTCTCGGTAATGCACATCACTTAAGCCTTGCAAGCATTGCAACTAAAGAGTTTGTTGCAAGATGATGTATTACGGAACGAGTAAAGAGACTTGCCGGTAACGAGATTGAACTAGGTATTGAGATACCGACGATCGAATCTCGGGCAAGTAACATACCGATGACAAAGGGAACAACGTATGTTGTTATGCGGTCTGACCGATAAAGATCATCGTAGAATATGTGGGAGCCAATATGAGCATCCAGGTTCCGCTATTGGTTATTGACCGGAGACGTGTCTCGGTCATGTCTACATAGTTCTCGAACCCGTAGGGTCCGCACGCTTAACGTTACGATGACAGTTATATTATGAGTTTATATGTTTTGATGTACCGAAGGTTGTTCGGAGTCCCGGATGTGATCACGGACATGACGAGGAGTCTCGAAATGGTCGAGACATAAAGATTGATATATTGGACGATTATATTCGGACACCGGAAATGTTCCGGGTGATTTCGGAGAAAACCGGAGTGCCGGAGGGTTACCGGAACCCCCCCGGGAGAAGTAATGGGCCTTATGGGCCTTAGTGGAGAGAGAGGGGCAGCCAGGAGGGGCCGCGCGCCCCCTCCCCCTCTGGTCCGAATTGGACTAGGAGAGGGGGGGCGGCGCCCCCCTTTCCTTCTCCCTCTCCCCCTTCCTTTCCCCCTCCTAGTAGGAGTAGGAAAGAGGGGAGTCCTACTCCTACTAGGGGGAGGACTCCTCCTCCTGGCGCGCAACCAAGGGCCGGCCGGCCTCCCCCTTGCTCCTTTATATACGGGGGCAGGGGCACCCCATAGACACAACAATTGATCTATTGATCTCTTAGCCGTGTGCGGTGCCCCCCTCCACCATATTACACCTCGATAATATCGTAGCGGTGCTTAGGCGAAGCCCTGCGTCGGTAGAACATCATCATCGTCACCACGCCGTCGTGCTGACGAAACTCTCCCTCAACACTCGGCTGGATCGGAGTTCGAGGGACGTCATCGAGCTGAACGTGTGCTGAACTCGGAGGTGCCGTACGTTCGGTACTTGATCGGTCGGATCGTGAAGACGTACGACTACATCAACCGCGTTGTGTTAACGCTTCCGCTTTCGGTCTACGAGGGTACGTGGACAACACTCTCCCCTCTCGTTGCTATGCATCACCATGATCTTGCGTGTTCGTAGGAATTTTTTTGAAATTACTACGTTCCCCAACAGTGGCATCCGAGCCTGGTTTTATGCGTTGATGTTATGCACGAGTAGAACACAAGTGAGTTGTGGGCGATATAAGTCATACTGCTTACCAGCATGTCATACTTTGGTTCGGCGGTATTGTGAGATGAAGCGGCCCGGACCGACATTACGCGTACGCTTACGCGAGACTGGTTTCACCGTTGCGAGCACTCGTTGCTTAAAGGTGACCGGCGGGTGTCTGTCTCTCTCACTTTAGTTGAACCGAGTGTGGCTACGCCCGGTCCTTGCGAAGGTTAAAACAGCACCAACTTGACAAACTATCGTTGTGGTTTTGATGCGTAGGTAAGAACGGTTCTTGCTAAGCCCGTAGCAGCCACGTAAAACTTGCAACAACAAAGTAGAGGACGTCTAACTTGTTTTTGCAGGGCATGTTGTGATGTGATATGGTCAAGACATGATACTGAATTTTATTGTATGAGATGATCATGTTTTGTAACCGAGTTATCGGCAACTGGCAGGAGCCATATGGTTGTCGCTTTATTGTATGCAATGCAATCGCCATGTAATTGTTTTACTTTATCACTAAGCGGTAGCGATAGTCGTAGAAGCAATAGTTGGCGAGACGACAACGATGCTTCGATGGAGATCAAGGTGTCACGCCGATGACGATGGTGATCATGACGGTGCTTCGGAGATGGAGATCACAAGCACAAGATGATGATGGCCATATCATATCACTTATATTGATTGCATGTGATGTTTATCTTTTATGCATCTTATCTTGCTTTGATTGACGGTAGCATTATAAGATGATCCTTCACTAAATTATCAAAGTATAAGTGTTCTCCCTGAGTATGCACCGTTGCGAAAGTTCTTCGTGCTGAGACACCACGTGATGATCGGGTGTGATAGGCTCTACGTTCAAATACAACGGGTGCAAAACAGTTGCACACGCGGAATACTCAGGTTAAACTTGACGAGCCTAGCATATAACAGATATGGCCTCGGAACACGGAGACCGAAAGGTCGAGCGTGAATCATATAGTAGATATGATCAACATAGTGATGTTCACCGTTGAAACTACTCCATCTCACGTGATGATCGGACATGGTTTAGTTGATATGGATCACGTGATCACTTAGAGGATTAGAGGGATGTCTATCTAAGTGGGAGTTCTTAAGTAATATGATTAATTGAACTTGAATTTATCATGAACTTAGTACCTGATAGTATTTTGCTTGTCTATGTTAATTGTAGATAGATGGCCCGTGCTGTTGTTCCGTTGAATTTTAATGCGTTCCTTGAGAAAGCAAAGTTGAAAGATGATGGTAGCAATTACACGGACTGGGTCCGTAACTTGAGGATTATCCTCATTGCTGCACAGAAGAATTACGTCCTGGAAGCACCGCTGGGTGCCAGGCCTGCTGCAGGAGCAACACCAGATGTTATGAACGTCTGGCAGAGCAAAGCTGATGACTACTCGATAGTTCAGTGTGCCATGCTTTACGGCTTAGAACCGGGTCTTCAACGACGTTTTGAACGTCATGGAGCATATGAGATGTTCCAGGAGTTGAAGTTAATATTTCAAGCAAATGCCCGGATTGAGAGATATGAAGTCTCCAATAAGTTCTACAGCTGCAAGATGGAAGAGAATAGTTCTGTCAGTGAGCATATACTCAAAATGTCTGGGTATAACAATCACTTGATTCAACTGGGAGTTAATCTTCCGGATGATAGCGTCATTGACAGAATTCTTCAATCACTGCCACCAAGCTACAAGAGCTTCGTGATGAACAATAATATGCAAGGGATGGATAAGACGATTCCCGAGCTCTTCGCAATGCTAAAGGCTGCGGAGGTAGAAATCAAAAAGGAGCATCAAGTGTTGATGGTCAATAAGACCACTAGTTTCAAGAAAAAGGGTAAAGGGAAGAAGAAGGGGAACTTCAAGAAGAACAGCAAACAAGTTGCTGCTCAGGAGAAGAAACCCAAGTCTGGACCTAAGCCTGAGACTGAGTGCTTCTACTGCAGCAGACTGGTCACTGGAAGCGGAACTGCCCCAAGTATTTGGCGGATAAGAAGGATGGCAAGGTGAACAAAGGTATATGTGATATACATGTTATTGATGTGTACCTTACTAATGCTCGCAGTAGCACCTGGGTATTTGATACTGGTTCTGTTGCTAATATTTGCAACTCGAAACAGGGGCTACGGATTAAGCGAAGATTGGCTAAGGACGAGGTGACGATGCGCGTGGGAAATGGTTCCAAAGTCGATGTGATCGCGGTCGGCACGCTACCTCTACATCTACCTTCGGGATTAGTTTTAGACCTAAATAATTGTTATTTGGTGCCAGCGTTAAGCATGAACATTATATCTGGATCTTGTTTGATGCGAGACGGTTATTCATTTAAATCAGAGAATAATGGTTGTTCTATTTATATGAGTAATATCTTTTATGGTCATGCACCCTTGAAGAGTGGTCTATTTTTGTTGAATCTCGATAGTAGTGATACACATATTCATAATATTGAAGCCAAAAGATGCAGAGTTGATAATGATAGTGCAACTTATTTGTGGCACTGCCGTTTAGGTCATATCGGTGTAAAGCGCATGAAGAAACTCCATACTGATGGACTTTTGGAACCACTTGATTATGAATCACTTGGTACTTGCGAACCGTGCCTCATGGGCAAGATGACTAAAACACCGTTCTCCGGAACTATGGAGAGAGCAACAGATTTGTTGGAAATCATACATACAGATGTATGTGGTCCGATGAATATTGAGGCTCGTGGCGGATATCGTTATTTTCTCACCTTCACAGATGATTTGAGCAGATATGGGTATATCTACTTAATGAAACATAAGTCTGAAACATTTGAAAAGTTCAAAGAATTTCA
Organism: Triticum aestivum; assembly: GCF_018294505.1. Lineage (NCBI taxonomy): Eukaryota > Viridiplantae > Streptophyta > Magnoliopsida > Poales > Poaceae > Triticum > Triticum aestivum. The sequence continues at coordinate 386,155,743 of NC_057808.1, read as the reverse complement.
GAGTGAAGTTGAAAATCATCGTAACAAGAAAATAAAGTTTCTACGATCAGATCGTGGAGGAGAATATTTGAGTTACGAGTTTGGTCTACATTTGAAACAATGCGGAATAGTTTCGCAACTCACGCCACCCGGAACACCACAGCGTAATGGTGTGTCCGAAGGTCGTAATCGTACTTTACTAGATATGGTGCGATCTATGATGTCTCTTACTGATTTACCGCTATCGTTTTGGGGTTATGCTTTAGAGACGATTGCATTCACGTTAAATAGGGCACCATCAAAATCCGTTGAGACGACGCCTTAGGAACTGTGGTTTAGCAAGAAACCAAAGTTGTCGTTTCTTAAAGTTTGGGGCTGCGATGCTTATGTGAAAAAACTTCAACCTGATAAGCTCGAACCCAAATCGGAGAAATGTGTCTTCATAGGATACCCAAAGGAGACTATTGGGTACACCTTCTATCACAGATCCGAAGGCAAAACTTTTGTTGCTAAATTCGGAAATTTTCTGGAGAAGGAGTTTCTCTCGAAAGAAGTGAGTGGGAGGAAAGTAGAACTTGATGAGGTAACTGTACCTGCTCCCTTATTGGAAAGTAGTTCATCACAGAAACCAGTTTCTGCGACACCTACGCCAATTAGTGAGGAAGTTAATGATGATGATCATGAAACTTCAGATCAAGTTATTACTGAACCTCGTAGATCAACCAGAGTAAGATCCGCACCAGAGTGGTACGGTAATCCTGTTCTGGAGGTTATGTTACTAGACCATGACGAACCTACGAACTATGAAGAAGCGATGGTGAGCCCAGATTCCGCAAAATGGCTTGAGGCCATGAAATCCGAGATGGGATCCATGTATGAGAACAAAGTATGGACTTTGGTTGACTTGCCCGATGATCGGCAAGCCATTGAAAATAAATGGATCTTCAAGAAGAAGACTGACGCTGACGGTAATGTTACTGTCTATAAAGCTCGACTTGTTGCGAAAGGTTTTCGACAAGTTCAAGGGATTGACTACGATGAGACCTTCTCACCCGTAGCGATGCTTAAGTCTGTCCGAATCATGTTAGCAATTGCCGCATTTTATGATTATGAAATTTGGCAAATGGATGTCAAAACTGCATTCCTGAATGGATTTCTGGAAGAAGAGTTGTATATGATGCAACCGGAAGGTTTTGTCGATCCAAAGGAAGCTAACAAAGTGTGCAAGCTCCAGCGATCCATTTATGGACTGGTGCAAGCCTCTCGGAGTTGGAATAAACGCTTTGATAGTGTGATCAAAGCATTTGGTTTTATACAGACTTTTGGAGAAGCCTGTATTTACAAGAAAGTGAGTGGGAGCTCTGTAGCATTTCTGATATTATATGTGGATGACATATTGCTGATTGGAAATGATATAGAATTTCTGGATAGCATAAAGGGATACTTGAATAAGAGTTTTTCAATGAAAGACCTCGGTGAAGCTGCGTATATATTGGGCATCAAGATTTATAGAGATAGATCAAGACGCTTAATTGGACTTTCACAAAGCACATACCTTGACAAAGTTTTGAAAAAGTTCAAAATGGATCAAGCAAAGAAAGGGTTCTTGCCTGTGTTACAAGGTGTGAAATTGAGTAAGACTCAATGCCCGACCACTGCAGAAGATAGAGAGAAGATGAAAGATGTTCCCTATGCTTCAGCCATAGGCTCTATCATGTATGCAATGCTGTGTACCAGACCTGATGTATGCCTTGCTATAAGTCTAGCAGGAAGGTACCAAAGTAATCCAGGAGTGGATCACTGGACAGCGGTCAAGAACATCCTGAAATACCTGAAAAGGACTAAGGATATGTTTCTCGTTTATGGAGGTGACAAAGAGCTCATCGTAAATGGTTACGTCGATGCAAGCTTTGACACTGATCCGGACGATTCTAAATCGCAAACCGGATACGTGTTTACATTGAACGGTGGAGCTGTCAGTTGGTGCAGTTCTAAACAAAGCGTCGTGGCGGGATCTACGTGTGAAGCGGAGTACATAGCTGCTTCGGAAGCAGCAAATGAAGGAGTCTGGATGAAGGAGTTCATATCCGATCTAGGTGTCATACCTAGTGCATCGGGTCCAATGAAAATCTTTTGTGACAATACTGGTGCAATTGCCTTAGCAAAGGAATCCAGATTTCACAAGAGAACCAAGCACATCAAAAGACGCTTCAATTCCATCCGGGATTTAGTCCAGGTGGGAGACATAGAAATTTGCAAGATACATACGGATCTGAATGTTGCAGACCCGTTGACTAAGCCTCTTCCACGAGCAAAACATGATCAGCACCAAGGCTCCATGGGTGTAAGAATCATTACTGTGTAATCTAGATTATTGACTCTAGTGCAAGTGGGAGACTGAAGGAAATATGCCCTAGAGGCAATAATAAAGTTATTATTTATTTCCTTATATCATGATAAATGTTTATTATTCATGCTAGAATTGTATTAACCGGAAACATAATACATGTGTGAATACATAGACAAACAGAGTGTCACTAGTATGCCTCTACTTGACTAGCTCGTTGATCAAAGATGGTTATGTTTCCTAGCCATAGACATGAGTTGTCATTTGATTAACGGGATCACATTATTAGGAGAATGATGTGATTGACTTGACCCATTCCGTTAGCTTAGCACTTGATCGTTTAGTATGTTGCTATTGCTTTCTTCATGACTTATACATGTTCCTATGACTATGAGATTATGCAACTCCCGTTTACCGGAGGAACACTTTGTGTGCTACCAAACGTCACAACGTAACTGGGTGATTATAAAGGTGCTCTACAGGTGTCTCCGAAGGTACTTGTTGGGTTGGCGTATTTCGAGATTAGGATTTGTCACTCCGATTGTCGGAGAGGTATCTCTGGGCCCTCTCGGTAATGCACATCACTTAAGCCTTGCAAGCATTGCAACTAAAGAGTTTGTTGCAAGATGATGTATTACGGAACGAGTAAAGAGACTTGCCGGTAACGAGATTGAACTAGGTATTGAGATACCGACGATCGAATCTCGGGCAAGTAACATACCGATGACAAAGGGAACAACGTATGTTGTTATGCGGTCTGACCGATAAAGATCTTCGTAGAATATGTGGGAGCCAATATGAGCATCCAGGTTCCGCTATTGGTTATTGACCGGAGACGTGTCTCGGTCATGTCTACATAGTTCTCGAACCCGTAGGGTCCGCACGCTTAACGTTACGATGACAGTTATATTATGAGTTTATATGTTTTGATGTACCGAAGGTTGTTCGGAGTCCCGGATGTGATCACGGACATGACGAGGAGTCTCGAAATGGTCGAGACATAAAGATTGATATATTGGACGACTATATTCGGACACCGGAAATGTTCCGGGTGATTTCGGAGAAAACCGGAGTGCCGGAGGGTTACCGGAACCCCCCCGGGAGAAGTAATGGGCCTTATGGGCCTTAGTGGAGAGAGAGAGGGGCAGCCAGGAGGGGCCGCGCGCCCCCTCCCACTCTGGTCCGAATTGGACTAGGAGAGGGGGGGCGGCGCCCCCCTTTCCTTCTCCCTCTCCCCCTTCCTTTCCCCCTCCTAGTAGGAGTAGGAAAGAGGGGAGTCCTACTCCTACTAGGAGGAGGACTCCTCCTCCTGGCGCGCCAACAAGGGCCGGCCGGCCTCCCACTTGCTCCTTTATATACGGGGGCAGGGGGCACCCCATAGACACAACAATTGATCTATTGATCTCTTAGCCGTGTGCGGTGCCCCCTCCACTATATTACACCTCGATAATATCGTAGCAGTGCTTAGGCGAAGCCCTGCGTCGGTAGAACATCATCATCGTCACCACGCCGTCGTGCTGACGAAACTCTCCCTCAACACTCGGCTGGATCGGAGTTTGAGGGACGTCATCGAGCTGAACGTGTGCTGAACTCGGAGGTGCCGTACGTTCGGTACTTGATCGGTCGGATCGTGAAGACGTACGACTACATCAACCGCGTTGTGTGAACGCTTCCGCTTTCGGTCTACGAGGGTACGCGGACAACACTCTCCCCTCTCGTTGCTATGCATCACCATGATCTTGCGTGTTCGTAGGAAATTTTTTGAAATTACTACGTTCCCCAACAAATTATTCATACATGTATTCATGAGGAAAAGAAGCTGCAAGGCAGCAGACCCAAAGGATTCTTGGAATATCCGAAGTATTTCAGGGTATCTTGTAATAACAAGAACAATTGGAAATGAAGTTATGGACGACAAGTGTATGTAGCTTTCCATAGGGATTTATCGGTGGCATGGATTTGCAACGGCGAAGGGCACCAGGGTCTCGGGGAAACATCGGAGAGTATCTTCAAAATTTTCTGGTGCAGCAGGCGGTCATCTGGACTGAAGGGGCTCTCTGGGAGAAGTATTCTCGAGAACCTAAAGTTAGATTTTAGAAAAAAATCATTTAACCCGAATAGAAGAGAGATCTGAGTCCCAGAGTATAGACGAGAAATAAAAGATCCTAATACCACCCAATGGCGACGTGGGCCCGTAAGACACACAGCCATGTTAGTAAAAGTTTTGCAATGTCTAGACTCGACTTCGGCCAAGGAGTGTGGAAGGGGGATTCCTACAGGCAGTCGGCTCTGATACCAACTTCTGACGGCCCCGATTCAATTGTACACTAATCATACATGCAACGTGTACGATCAAGATCAGGGACTCACGGGAAGATAACACAACACAACTCTAAAAATAAAAATAAGTCATACAAGCATCATAATACAAGCCAGGGGCCTCGAGGCTCGAATACAAGAGCTCGATCATAGACGAGTCGGCGGAAGCAACAATATCTAAGTACAGACATAAGTTAAACAAGTTGCCATAAGATGGCTAGCACAAACTGGGATACAGATCGAAAGAGGCGTAGCCCTCCTGCCTGGGATCCTCCTAACTACTCCTGGTCGTCGTCAGCGGCCTGCACGTAGTAGTAGGCACCCCCGGTGTAGTAGGAGTCGTCATCGACGGTGGCGTCTGGCTCCTGGGCTCCAGCATCTGGTTGCGACAACCAGGTAGAAGGGAAAGGGGGAAAAGAGGGAGAAAACCAACCGTGAGTACTCATCCAAAGTACTCGCAAGCAAGGAGCTACACTACATATGCATGGGTATATGTGTAAAGGGCCATATCGGTGGACTGAGCTGCAGAATGCCAGAATAAGAGGGGGATAGCTAATCCTGTCGAAGACTACGCTTCTGGCCACCTCCATCTTGCAGCATGTAGGAGAGAGTAGATGGTAAGTTCACCAAGTAGCATCGCATAGCATAATCCTACCCGGCGATCCCCTCCTCGTCGCCCTGTTAGAGAGCGATCACCGGGTTATATCTGGCACTTGGAAGGGTGTGTTTTATTAAGTATCCGGTTCTAGTTGTCATAAGGTTAAGGTACAACTCCGGGTCGTCCTTTTACCGAGGGACACGGCTATTCGAATAGATAAAATTCCCTGCAGGGGTGCACCACATAACCCAACACGCTCGATCCCATTTGGCCGGGCACACTTTCCTGGGTCATGCCCGGCCTCGGAAGATCAACACGTCGCAGCCCCACCTAGGCTCAACAGAGAGGTCAGCACGCCGGTCTAAATCCTATGCGCGCAGGGGTCTGGGCCCATCGCCCATTGCACACCTGCACGTTGCGTACGCGGCCGGAAGTAGACCTAGCCCCCTTAATACAAGCGCGAGCTTACGGTCCAATGCGGCGCGCGCCACTCAGTTGCTGACGTCAAAAAGAGCTTCGGCTAATACCACGACGCCGAGTGCCCATAACTGTTCCCGCGTAGTTGGTTAGTGCGTATAGACCAAATGGCCAGACTCATATCAAATACCAAGATCTCGTTACGCGTGTTAAGTATCCTCGAACGCCGACCAGGGCCAGGCCCACCTCTCTCCTAGGTGGTCTTAATCTGCCCTGTCGCTCCGCCACAAAGTAACAGTCGGGGGCCGTCAGGAACCCAGGCCCACCTCTACCGGGATGGAGCCACCTGTCCTTTGAGCCCCCTCATCAGAATCACTTGCGGATACTCAACGAGCTCACCCGACTTTAGTCACCACATGTGTCATGTATATAAAGTATATAGTATATACCCGTGATCACCTCCCAAAGTGATCACGGCCCAGTAGTATAGCATGGCAGACGGACAAGAGTGTAGGGCCACTGATGGAACACTAGCATCCTATACTAAGAAGTAGGATAGCAGGTAAGGGTAACAACTGTAGCAACAATGACAGGCTATGCAGCAGAATAGGATTAACCGAAAGCAGTAACATGCTACACTACTCTAACGAAAGCTGTATAGAGAAGAATAGGCAATATCTGGTGATCAAGGGGGGGCTTGCCTGGTTGCTCTGGCAAGTAGGGGTCGTCAACAGCGTAGTCGGTCGGGGCACCAGCAGCGACGTCGGTCTCGTAGTCTACCGGAGAGAAGAGGGGGAAGAAACAATGAATATAATGCAAACATAAGCATGACGATGGAATACATGACAATGTGCGGTGCTAGGTGTGCCCTGACGCGGTAGGAGGTGGTATCGGCGAAGGGGCAAAACATCCGGGAAAGTATTCCCGGTGTTCCGCGTTTTCGGACAGATGAATCGGAGGGGAAAAGTTACGAGTTTGCTATGCTAGGGATGTGTGGCGGATGAACGGGCTGCGTATCCGGATTCTTCTCGTCGTTCTGAGCAACTTTCATGTACAAAGTATTTTCATCTGAGCTACGGTTTATTTACTATGAATTTCTAAAGGTTAAGGTATTTTCTGGAATTATTAATATTAACAGAAAAGGAATATTGCATCAACATGATGTCATTGTGACGTCAGCGGTCAACAGGACGGCTGACCAGGTTAAACTGACCAGTGGGTCCCACATGTCATCGACAGTGGACTGACAGTGGGTTATTTTAATTAAACATGGCTAATTAGCAGCTGGGCCCCACATGTCAGTGACTATTTAGCCTAATTAATTATTTTTAATTATAAAACATTTTGTTTAGCTTAATTAAGCGGTGGGGCCTGCATGTCAGTGGCACTGGGCTGCCCAGTCAGCAGTTGACTGGGTCAACCCAGTCAACTGGGGCCCGGTGGGCCCACTGGCAGTGAGCCAGGGGTGGGGCCCGGCCGGCCACGTCGGCAGGGCACCAGAGAGGGGCTCCGGCGTGCTCCAATGCGGCGGCGAGGCGCGGGTGAGCTTCGGGTTTCGCCCACAGCGCATCCCCGGGGCTGTGGTTTGGCCCGTTCGAACGGCCAGTGCACACCGCGTCGAATGGAGGTGGTGGCGTGGCCGGGGACGGCCGGGAACGTCGCTGGCGGCGAGTCAGGTGGTGGTGGGTTTCCGATGAGCGGCGAACAGGGGGCTGCGGGGCACGGCGAGAGCAGCAGACGCGCGCATTGGGCCACTAGGAACCCCAGGAGCACGATGCGGCGCTCGGCCGCATGTGAAGGCGACCATGGCCACGGCGCCGAGCTCGTCGGCGGCGAGGTTCTTCGGGCGAGCTACGGGAACGGGGCTACGGGCGTCGGAAAAGCTCGGGAGAGAGAGGGAAAAGAAGCGCAGGCTCACAGTGCTCCTGCAGATGTGCTCAAGCGTGCTCGAGGAGGGCTCGGTGCGGCGGAATCGACGGCGAAGCTCCTCGGAGAAGAGGAGGAAGACGGCAACGTAGGGGATGATGCAGAGGCGCTCCTGCTCGGGTGATTCGTCGGGGAGGAAGAGGAGGTCGAGGCGGTCCTTCTTGGCGCGGAGGAGAGGCGAGGCGGTGTTGGGGACCGCGTGCGTTACTGCAGCAGGGCCACGGCAGCGCTCGGATGCCGTGGGGAATGGGAGAGGCGGAGAGGGAAAGCAGCAGCTCGCGGGGAATGGGGGAAAAGATCTCTCGGAGGAGGCAGGGGGGTCGGCGCGGGCGTCTTTATCCTCCCCGTGGCGCCTGTAGCGGCGTGGCCGGCGAGGTGGTTCGGCGGCGACGCCCCTGTTGCGGTCTGAGACCGAGGAACAGGGCGGGGGGAAGAGAGACCGCTGCGAGGGGGCAACTGGGCTGGCTCGGGTGGGTTAGGTGGGTCGGCCCAGGTGGGTTCGGTCCAGGGAGGGGTTGCTCTCTCTCTCTCCCCCTTTCTTTCTCCTTTTTTTTGTTTTTCTTTTTCCAGCAACTTTTGCATTTTTCTTTTAGCCACTAATGACTTTGCAAAATTATGCCACTGGCTAAAACAATTCCAAAGAATTATTTTGCATTGCCACAAAAAGATTGTGAGGCTTTGTGAAAAAGGTAGCAATTTTTATAAATTAAAAAGCCATTTAATCTATTGTTTTAGCCATTGCTTTAATTGGTTTAGGCCATTTAAACACCTTGCAAAAATGTTGGTCCACCACCAATATTAACAAATGATTATTTGCCACAAGATGAACATTTTAGATTTCATGTCTGACAAAAAGAATTTTTGACTTTAGATTGGACTTGAATTTGAATGGTGATTTGGATCAAGTGAAGATTAGCAACAATAACCTGATGACATGGCACCATTAACAGGTGATTACTGTAGCATGACACTGGGGGTGTTACATTTTTGGTGCCAATCTGAAAATTGGTCTTAAAGTTTTGTGCTTCTGTCGTGCTTTAACATGACACATCCGGTCTCTAGACTTCAAGTGGATCAGCCTTCGGCTTCAACCTCTCTATTCCGAAGGCGGAGTGCGTTTCCAAGGCCAGTTTAGCGAACCAAACTCGAGCGGCTTTAGAGAGAAACTAGGCCATCTGGCGATTGACCACACACTCGAGTCGAGTAAGGAGTGGTAGAAAAATACTTTGCAACAACTTAGAAGAAGAACATTTATTATAAAACAGCTCATATAAATTTAAGAGCCCCCAGTTAACATGGGAAAGAAAGTGCTTTTAACAAACAATGTTTGTTGACAAACTAAGTTTTTAACGCAAATATAATGTTTGGTCGAACCGAAAAAGAATAAAAAAATGAGCATGGAAGCGACTTAGCTGGTTAATGTGCTCAGTGTCGATGCGCGTCCTGAGCTTACGGCGGGACGAGGTCCCAGCCCCCAAGCCGGTCCCGAGGTGGCGGAGCGAAGAGCTTGGCACTCCGAAGTGGCGACATAGCACAACTAATGTGGCGAGGTGAAACTCCCAGTCCGACTGAGGCGACGGAGCAGGCTGACAGTATGACGCCTAAGTCCTCGGTGTGGGTTAATGAAGTGATGACAAAGCCCCGGTCCAGCCGAGGTGACGTGGTACGTCGGTACGCCAAGGTGACAGCGCTGCCCAACCTGGATCATTTACCTGTGCACAGAAAATAGTGCAAGCCGGAGATAATAGCAATAATAATAAATTAAAAAAATTCGTTGCATAATTAATAATTTATGCAAAGTGAATAATAAAAGAAATATGGCTTGTGTGCCGAACACTCGATGAGGTAGAGCTCTCTCAACATGCCGAAGTCCCTGAGGCAATCGAACATGTCCGTATGGCAATTCGACCAACAAGGTGATCACGCGAGCGACGTCGGCTTGCCGAAGTGACCGCGTAACGCGGTCGAAGTCGATTACCTACACATGTAAAATAGTGCAGTCCAAAAAATAATAATATAAATATATAAAAATCCTCGCATAATTAATTTACGTGATTTTTTTTAAAGATGTGGCCTGGCGTCGAAGCCAATGTCGATGTGGCCTGGCGTCCAAGCCAATGTCGATGTGGGGCGTCGGCATGACAAAGCCCGAATTCGCAGGGCGGTCCGAGTCCCCGATGCGACGTTCGCCGAACTGCAGACGGGAAACTGACCAAACCATCACGCAACCATCGTTAATGCGGCCATCATTTGAGAGACTTGTGTACAGATGATGAAACAAACCATAGTAATAGGACGTCATTAACTGCCACACGTGTGGCAGGAAGGGAGACGCACCACACGTCTCTAATGCAAACAGATTGCCACGTCATCGCATGCATGCATGTAGGAATCTTTTTGGATTTTTAGTTTTTAAAAGGTTTTATCTCTTAAATGAAAAATCCGATTGAAGATCCGTTTTCACCATTAAATCTCTCACGACGAGATCTTCGAAACTAGATCCCATGTTGATATGTTTTGATGATTTTTTGATTAAAAGTTGCCATGTCTATTGCATATGAATTGCCATGGTGTTTACACTGAAGTTGCCATGATATGTTTTAGCTATTTTCTTCTACATTTAAAAGTAAATTTTGACATTTATAAAACGGGGAATTAAGAAACTAGACTTGTCATGAACCATAAACTAAAATTGCCATGATACATGCACGTAAAATTGCCATAGTTCATACAAAAAATAATTTTCATGGTTAAAGTACTGGAGTTGCCATCATCAAAATACTAAAATTGCCATGATCTACAAACTAAAATTGCCACATGGCAACTTTAGTTTAAGCCCTATGGCAACTGCAGTATAAACATCATGGCAACTTCTGGGCAAAAAAAAACGTCAAAACATATCAACATGGGGTCTAGTTTTGAAGATCTCGTCGAGACGGATTTAATGGTGAAAACGGATTTTTAGTTCGCTTTTTTATTTAGGAGATACAACATTTTTAAGCCAAAAACCAAAAAGATTCCTGCTGATGTCATCTATTCATACGTGGCAAAATGAGTGGTGATGGAGGCGTGTGGGCGATGTGCAAACGCCCACACGTGTGGGTGTTAGCTTTTTCCTAGTAATAATTCCTCGGGAAAATAAACCCAAGCAAGCAGAAATTACTAGGGTTAATAGCACATGGTTTATTTGTTGTAGCAATCCGAAAAGACACATGTGGATGTTCACGGATTTGCTTCTGTTAGGCGGACGCAGGCCGAGCCTTTATGATGCCAGCGACTGACGAGATAGCAAACTTTTTGATCCTCATGTGAGGTATTGAATTAAAAGGGAAGAAACAAATCTCCCTGTGGTGTGCTGCCATCGAGCCGAGCTTTGATCAGTGCATTGCTTCGCACTATCTCTTCGGCTAGATCATGCGGGGGCAGATTGAGTCCGAATTCGATGTATCGCCAAGCAGCGGACGCGTACTTAGGCCGTGTTGTGATCTGTATACATACAGCAGTATAAATCTAACAAAAAATATGATGGCACAAATAATTTGTGTTGTATGTAATTATTCGGAAGAATGGCACCTGATGTCTTGTGAGGCAATCAGCAGATGATGTAGTAATCAACATTAGATCCGAATCAAACAAGGTGGAGGAGGTCTAGCATCTCACGCAAGTGTTAGCAAATACTAGTATAATACTACTTTTAGTGCAACGGTCAAATTAATCTAGTACGTGAAAAAGTGCACGGAAGACAGACGACAAGACAAAAGCGTAGGCTGCCTCCAGGCTTTGATTAAATAAACAAAAGGGAGAGGAAGGATTAACTCTCCCTGCGAGTTGCCGTATGGCCGAATTCTTGTCGGCCCTGGCGTGTTGGTCTCCTGGGCTGGAATGCCGCCGGTCGGATCGCCACATATATTTTTATTGCGCTAACTTAGATCGAGGCCCGCAAACTCCAGGCTCTTGTTTGCACGCTGGCACTTCTCAAATCCGAAGTACTGCCCAGTGACGTACACGGGCTGTCGCTGTTGAAATTTTCTCAATTCTGATCTGCCAAAATAAATAAAAGGCAATGGCATGTACAAAATAAGTAAGAACTAGTTCCATGAAAAGATTCTCTTTGATCTCTACGCGAGGTAGTATTTTGGATTACTAGAATCCAACCACGTCCAAGACACTGTACTGCAAAACTAGTAGTCAATTGGATTAGTATACTAGTACTCAATTACGTGAAGCAGTAAGATTTTAGGACTATGCACTTTTTAGCAAAAAGGTAACAGAGGACTGGCGGCCGAGCAGGAGATGAATTAAAAAAGGAAGGGAAACGGATCTCCCTGGTGTGTGCGTTCCATCAGGCTGATTTGATCGTCCGTTGTGCACAGTTGTCACGCGTGAGCACTACTAGTTCAGGGTGGCTCGTTGGCTAGGGCGCCGCCTCATGGATTTTTCCATTGCCTCCATGCCCGTTTCTCTAACACCTCCACGGCACGCCGACGCCGCAACAACAGAGATTGGATCTGCCGTATTATCAGACGTCGGACACTTTTGTATGATCTTGATTTGACTACGAACAGGGTATGCCGAGGCAGTAGTCATAATTTACAATAAAGATAGTCTATACATAACACATGTAATTGTAAAAATATCATCTGATCATCCCATCGATCCACGACGACCACCCAGCAGGCTCTTGATGAAAGCATCAATGTCGGTGTCAAATCCGGCATATCTCGTAGTAAGGGTCCTAAGCTAGGCGTCTTGAAACGATGGTAACATGGACACAGGATTTACCCAGGTTCGGGCTCTCTCGAAGAGATAATACCCTACGTCCTGCTTTTGATTGTATTCATATGGGGTTTAGTACAGAGTACATGTATCTACCACGAGATTGTTTTAATGAATATTAGATTATCTATTGACTAGCATGGCATCGGTTTATATAATGCACTAGAGGCCTAGGGTTTGGAAGAGTCTTTATCTTGGGCACCAAGTCTTGTGGAATATCCCTTGTATGCGGCATGGGTTGCCCGAACTGGCCCAATAGTGAACCGCCATGGGGGTCCTCGGCCCGACCGACTGGTCGGGAGACGACGTGGTGAGTACCCCCTAGTTTAGGACACCGTCACTAGGCGCGACCCCCCGGGGAGGCCCGCCAAGCGCACATCTGAATTTTTGTTGCCATTGCTATTCTTCCCACTGTTTCTTTCATTAGTTGTTGTAGAAGGTCTGTTCCTTTTGGTTCCTGTTTCGAAGAGGGGCTCGGAGGTGGATGCTGGGAATTACTCCCGTCCTCGAGGAGGAGTGTATTCCCCGCAGGGGCTGTGAGATCCGCCGCTAGGGTCGCTCCCCTCTTTCTATTGTTCTCAGCTTCTATCATCTCTGAGTCTAGGTCATCATCCTGCTCTGATCCACCTTGTTCATACCGGGGAGAGCCACGTCCGGGGCCACGTCCTCCTCTTCCCCGTCCTCTATTTCCTCCTTGTCCCCTTCCCGCTCCCGGGCCACGACCAGGCCCGTGGAACCAGTCTGCATGTAGGTCCTTGAATACCAAGGCCGATGGAGGGTGAACCCCGTCGCCACAGTCCTTGTGGAGGTGCCCTAAATAACCGTAGACTGCACACCAGTCGGGCAGCCGCTCGTATTTCACCAGAATGATCTCCCTCCTCTTTTTAATCACCAGTGAGACATCGTTCCTCAGAGGCTTGGTGACATCAATCTTAACCCTGACTCGGTAAAAGTTACCTTCACAGTCTGGAGATTTCTGCTCAGCGTAGATGAAATCACCTACTGTGCTTGCCAAAGATTTGATCAGATGGAAAAATAGGTCAGACATCGTGGATTTGAATCCACAACTCAATCTTATTCAGCTCTATCGATGAGGGCCTTGTGAGTCCATCGTAAGGTTCAATCACCACAACCTTCCCTTTGAAAGTCCAGGGGCCTTCTTCCATCACCTGCTCCCAGTCACCTAGGCACGAAAATTGAAGGATATACAGATTGTCATTGAGAGGCCCGAACTTCACCTCTTGAGCCAGATCCCAAGCCACCCTCATATTACGGTAGAACCAGTATTGGCTGAAAGTTTTGTCCGTGTGAACCCGGGCGATCGCCAGCCATCTCGCTGCATCCTTTGGCAGATCGTTGTCCTCCACGACTATGTCTACCATGTCATCTTCTTTAAGTCCAAGTTCTTTCATCATCTTCTCCACATCGCTCATGCCCGAGCCCGAAGCTCCGGTCGAGCTACCCATCAGATCTCTTATCCGTGAAAGAGTGGTTCCACGGACGGGAGGACCCTAGCGAACCCCCTTCCAGCCGCAGTGCCGAGAGCGCCGGCGCCCCGGCCAAGCCTGTGGTAGGGGGGCAGGGGATTGGAGATCTCCACGAGGTACCAATGGCGCCGCCAGGAGGAGCAAAACCCTAACGAGAGTGGTACGAGTCAACGCAGCTACATGTGATGGAAGAAAGCGAGCTAGGTGCCTGCGTGTTTAGTTTCCTGGGTTGCACCTGGCTCACACCCACCGTGCAATTTCTGAATGTTTGGTATCCTGCATGACGAATTGGGCCTAGCCCGACAGATGCAAAATGAGGCTCCAGTCAGGGTGAGGGGAAATGCAAGTTTCGGCCGTTTCCCCAAGCCTGCAGCCGCGCAGCACCCGCGCGTGCCAAAGCAGCTACGGTCTCTCTCCCAATCGGCTCACACCCTCTCATTTGCGTTGCTCTCCTCGCTCCTCTCCTCTCTCGTGCAACACTGGATCTCGCTGCCTCGTCGCCTCTATGCACGTCGCCGACGCGCCTCCTCGCTGTTGCATAGTTGACCTCTCCTCCCCTCCTCTCCCATCTGTCCTCATCCATCTCGAATCCCCTCCATCCCCGTTTCTTTGCTGCTCGTGTTGCTTCTTCTGCAGATGCGGATGGGTGAGCGGATGGATCGGCAGCCTCCTTCGGCCATGGACGAGAATGAAGGCGAGGTGAGGATCAGAGATGTTCGCCGAGCGTTGCGTGTGGCTTGATACCAATGCTCCTCATCCCAACGCCCCATCTGGATTAGAGATATATAAGCTGAGATATGTCCCCAACCTCCTTTTCCCGTAAGGATTTGAGATGGTTTGACTATAGTATGGACTGATTGTGTGGATTGTAATGGAGTATCGACGCTCTTTTTCCATGTGAGCCAGATTGTGTGGAGTATCAATGCTTGTTTGTTAAACTGTAATACGCACTCTTATTGGACTTTTATTGTACTGGATAATTATTTGTGTGCACTCATGATTCTGGTTCATTGCTTTTGATAATATGTAGACATGTGATTTTTTGAACTTCAACCATCTCTGCCATTTCGAAGATATGCGATTATATTTGACCCTATTTTTTTACTTCAAGCAGCAAACATATTTGAGTTGGAGTTCTATCACCAAAACAATCTTCCAATTATTTTTACATACATGTACAAGCACCTTGAATCAATATATATGCAAACTACCAAACAACATTGGTTGTGTAGCATCTCTATCTAATACAACCCAAAATGCAATATACCAAAAAAATATGAGCTTAGCCTTCCCCATATCATGCAGCCAACTAAACACGCTTCTCTACTCGTTCTTGCATCTGCTCAACCAGGTCAGGCTCAGCCAAGCTCCTTCATGCGATGCAAGCTAGAGCCCGCCTAGGGAACCAAATACACCCTATTAGTATGTGTTGTGAATTTTCCCCCATGAGAATTTAATCTTGTCTTAGATATTCAATTGTCTTTCTGATATAATATATGATAATATGATCATTACTATAATATTTTAGTATTTTGGGGACCTGATGTTGGTCTACCTTTTTGCCCGGCCTATGGATCGGCCTTGTCACCTTCCAAAGGCCGCCAGGAGTAGCGAGCCTGAAGGTCGTCATTCCGGTGGTGAGGTCGCCAATTACAACTCGCTCCGGGCTCCGGCAGCCGCTCCATGTCTTGAACACGCAAGTAAAACCCCAGTCGAAAATGGGGCCCCTTAACCCTAGCCTTTGTAGTAGGAAAAGGGAGCGCCTCACATGAGATGAGCATGGGAGGAGGGCAATTGGGGCGGTTAAAGACCATTTCACCTTGTGTGAGCCCAAGTGTTTTTATCTACTTTTCAAAATTTAAGAATAAACATGATTTCATAAATGTATTCATAAATGCCGCACCTCACCTGACTGATAATTGATCGTGTATCAACTGCTTTTGCGACCGTCAGATCCGAGTTTTATCCGACGCCACGCAGGGCAAATCTCTCCCACGCGCTGACTCATCAGGTTTTGCAACACAGGCTATGTTGCAAAGACCTGAAGCCCAATACAGGGTTTGTTACGGTCCGAGTAGGTGAGGCCGCTGTCAGGTTATCGACTAATTCGTCATATTTTTCCACCTCAGTTCACCTCCGTCCGTAGTTGAATACGTCATCTTTCATCTGTGTCCGGCCACCCCGTGCCTACGAGACCACGCGAGGCCCTCCTTTGTTTCCCCCTCTTCTTTGATCGATCCCTACTCTTCTTTGATCGATCCCTACTCTAGCAACGTTGTCCCACTCGAAGTCCGAGCTCTTGGCTATGGCCTCCATGACCACAAAGGCCAAGCACGGCCGGCCTTCCCTGACTCACGGCATCCCACATGACCTCGCACCCCACGATCGCACAACCAGTGCCACACCCCACGCCGCACTAGCCAGCGACTCCCGACTATAGCGAAGGGTGTGTTTGATTTTGTTTCTGCAACAGAGGTTATGTTTCAGGAAGGGAAAACAGTTTGGGGTGATTGCAACAAGCCTCCTTTTGCATAGGCCAAGTGCAACACTACGTTTGTTGCAAAGGGGGCAACAATGAAGATTATTTTCTACGGCGCGACGTTACATGGTAGATCGGAGGTTCCGGCTGCGGCGACGGCCGGCTTTTCGACGTTGGCTCATTTGCAGGCGGACCATATTGGCCTTCGCCTTCTCCCTCGTCACACGTGTATTGCCTTAGCCGGAGGGTTGGTCCTCTCCCAGCCGTTGTCCACCATTTTGGGATAATCCCGCCGCCAGCAAGGCCACAGAGTCATCCTTGCCTCCCATCGGTTGGTGGTGTGCCACCAGGCAACTCATCCTTTGCCCAGGAGGGGTAGGCGCGGGGAGGTGGCGGCCAGATCTGGCCGACCTACGGGGGGTCTTAGGGCCGCCCAGGGGTGGGAAAGGAGGGTCCTTTCTGGTCGTCTCTCTTTATTCATCGTAGCTGCGTGTCTCGAGTTGGGTGGTGTCGGAGTCTTGGATGCTAGGGCGGCGGCCTTGGTGGTGGTAGCCACGGTGCTCATGGGTGGAGCTCGCGGCTCGGGTGTGGACTAGCTGCCATGGTCGTGCGGGCGGCATGGTGGTTAGTGTGCAATGGACAATGGCGGTGGTGTGGTGTGTGGTGGCTTGGTGTACTCCGTTTGGGAGATGCCGAGGGCTTGCCGGGGTGGAAATCTGGCCCTGCCGGGTCGCCGCCGCCGCCGCCTTTGGTGTCTACCCTTCTTGAAGGCGTCCTCGTGACTCTTCTCTGTCTCCCTGTTGCTCCGGGGAAACCCCGATCCCTGGATCGGTCGGCACCACAGTATCGTATCCTGTTTGAAGGCGTTGTCTTGGAGCTCCCTTTTCGTCATTCACGGCTTCTCTCGTAGATGTTTCTATCACCGTTGTATCTTGCCTTGCGTGTTGCGCTGTGGTACCGAGTGGGGTCTGTTGAGTTGTATGTTGATTGGTCATTGCTCCACCACTGCGCCCCACCATCGACGCCGAGCATCCGCCTCCGCTACCATCGGTGCCTGCATCCCGCCGAGCTCTGGGCTGACGCCGCCGCGTCGTCTGCGCCGCCGCCGAAGCTTCTCCAAACACCGTCACCAAAGCGCCTTTACGCGCCACCGCGGAAGCGCCTCCATGCACCGCCACTACATCCCAATGCCGTCGTGGCCGGAACCCGCGCCCACCGTGGCCTCACTCCGCCACAGGGAAGTGCCAAGGACCACGGGCCTGGTGGGGCATCTAGCTGCCTCACTAGTCCCTGGTGCGAGCGCGTCCACACGGCTAGAGATTCCGCTGGCCTTCGAGTTGAGGTGAGGACGACAATGGACGACGGTGGTCATCGACGACGTCTTGCGTCATGGCGGCATCCAGGCTCCAAGCGATAGCGATAGCGGGTGTTCCTATTGATCAATTGTGCGTCGCGACCGTGCAGTCACTGTTGAATACATGTGGTGGTGGCCATCGGCTACCAGTCTTTCTTCCTAGAGTTCATGGAGTCTGACGATAGGAAGCGAGAAATACGATGAACCAAGCACGCCCTCGTATATGGGAATATATCCGCATGTATTATTTACTGGTATTACCCGGTATTGCCCGATAAACTCTGGAACCCTTACGCTGAGGCGCTGACCTCGAAACGCTTCCAGTTCCTCTCGAAACTATTTTGAATATTAATAAAACAATTTCACAAATAAATCCTCGATACTCTCGTCTTACTAAGATTCAGCAAATCGTGATTACCTTAAACTGATGACCCTGTAGGTTCGATAAAACATAGACATGAACGAAACTCCTTCGTTCAATGACCAATAGCGGAACCATGGACATCCATATGAATACTTATGATTACAAGAATGACATTCGAGTGAACCTTTGGTTATCATGTGATTTCCCTTTGCTTCGTGATACTTTACAAAACCCGAGGTGAGATATATCGGTATTCTCTTGAGTCATACACATGCTCACTATACCGGTCTCCTTATTACCGGTTTTGTTCTTCTTTCTCGTTGACGTGTTCCGGCATCCCCGTGACATTGTTACCTATGTCTGGCCAGATGATAATGGACGTTGTCACAGCGGGAGGGCCTTAAGAATATATCTCCATTGTCGGAGGAGCAAATTTCACTCTCGAGTTATCTAGTCCCTTTTCAAAGTTTTCGATGCACCTGTAAGTTATCATTATGATCACCTAGTTACAGATGATGTTTGAGCAACCCCAAAGTGCATCGTACGGTAAGAAGTGACTATGATACTCTCCTGGTCTAACAACTAAAACACACGTTAACATTCTGTGTTATAACAATTGACATATGATGATATTATCTCAAAGTACAACAAACAAGTTTAGGTCGTTTCGATATGATCATTCTTCTAACGTCATACTCTCAATAATGTTTTGGGACTATCGTTACACTTAACAATATCGTAAGATCTCGAAAACGTGATCACCAACAACACTTGAGCTAGTCTTAGAGGCGAGACTAGGAATCTTATTTTAACGTTTATCATTTCACACGTGCATATGAGTTTTCGACTGAATCGCATATTCCAAGATCATAACAGTTATAGCATAAAATAAAAACTCTTAATTATGAACAAAGAAATATATTAATACAACATTATTGCCTCTAGGGCATATTTCCAACAACACCTTTGAGCCTAGGCGAGGGAAGGGGTCCCCTTTGATGTTTGCGGAGGCAGGTGTCTAGGCATCTCTAGCCCCTGGTTTCAGTCTTGTGCTCGACTCCTTCAGGCGGTTTGCTGATCCTCAAGGCTTCATCCAAAGTCGTTTTAGGTGCCTTTGAGCAGAGGGCTTCTACTCAACTAGCTGTTCTATCTCTGTAATTCTCTGTTTGCTAGTTGTGTGTAGCTTTCTAAATTGTCCTAACAGCTCCCTTGTACCTTTCTGCTGTTGTAGTTTGGTGGCCTAGTTCTTGTACTCCTGGCCGGTTGATGGCTTTATTAATTTAAAGTCGAGCTCTTCTTGAGCCTTCGTTCTAAAAAAGAACAAGCTATATAAGATATCTTACTTGAGGTAGAGCATTCATCATAAATGAGAGGGAAATAAATGCAGCACCATACAACTTACTCGGCTTAAATATCGATGTCAATGAGAAGATGAACACAGTGAAAAAGGAACTTTCTATAGAGGTGATCTATGTCTGAGCTTGTTAAATTGAAGTGAAAAAGTAAAATTGAAGCTTCTTTATTCGGCGTTGCCGTCGTCGCCGCCGAAGCCAAGACGTCTAGCGACCCAAAGCCTAAGCTACTGAGGCCTAAAACCTAAAGCTACCTAATCAATACGTGTGGAACTCGGCGACCCCCTTCATCCCCGATGACAGAGACGTCGCCTCACACTGGAGAGGAAAACACTTCGCGGGGAAACAAAACTCAATCCCTACATTTTCCCCTTTTCTGTTGATTTCGAACTCTCGGCTTGTTCAAGAGCAGTGCCTTAAAAAACTAGGAAAAAGAGAAATAGAAAAAAGCTGCAATTTATATCCATAGAAAAGAAAATCCCTAAAAAGGAAAAGGATCGCGCTCAGGGTCATTTGTGCAAAAAAGGAGAGGGGGGAGGGGGGAGTTCGCCGCGGCGGCGCAGAAGCGCAGTTCGCCGGCGACCTCGCCGCCACATCTGCCTGCGATGTCCCTCTTCCGGGTCGTGCCTGCGAATGCAGGTCCCTACGCCGTGGCGCCGCGGGCCACCGTCGTCCGCTTCATCACCTTGCGCTCGACCGTCGCGCGCCCCGGCCTCGCAGGTTACTCCGCCTTCCCCCTCCCCCTCTCCTCCTCCATCTGTCGAGGTCCATCCACCCTCCCCTCATAGTTCCCCTTCCTCTCTCGCTCACGCAGCAAGAGGGGTGCGGGTTACGCGTCGTCTCCCCTCGCGGTGTGCACCCGAGGCGCCGCCGCCTCCGCCCGACGTGCTGCCACCTCCGCTCGACGCCTCGCTGCCGCCACCGCCCGACGCCTCGCTGCCTCCACCGCCTGACGCCAAGGAATCGTCAAGATTGTTCACAGGGTTTGCGAAGGCGTGGGGCGAAGTGAAGAGGAATTGCTTGTACCTTTCTATCATGCTAGTCTGTATCGGGGTTGGCTATTTAGTCACAAAGGAAAACCCGCAAGCTGCTTCCTTAGTTACCATGTGCGACAAGGTCGAGAAGCTGTACAAGTTGCTGTCTCGCTTGGTTCCTGTTTTCACTGCGATTCTTAAGTGTTTCAAGTGAGACGGAGGGCGAGATGTAGTACGTATGAGTTTTGTCAGGTTCACAGGTTGTTTCATGTTTGACCGAACTAGTTAGCGGGATAAACTTGAGATGCATTTCCTCTGGCTCCTCAAAAAGACAGTCCTTCAGAGATCTGTGAGTGTTTTCATGTGAAGGGAATATTAAAGAAGATTAGACTGCCTTGCTCGCATCTGGGTGCTCACGCACTGAAATTTGTTAAGCTTGTTCAGCTTCTGTGGTCCATTCATTAGTGGTAGCCATTTGTGCTCCCAAGCACAGTTTGTTGACTCTCTACTTGGTTTGGTGATGGTTGGCTGTTTAAATTTTGGTTCTAGATGGCTGATGCTTCGCGTGTGGCTGGGCGGCGTGGTCGCAAGCGCCCTTGTATTTATTTTTCTGCCCAGCTGTTTTTTCCTTTCCCTCAGCCTCTATTGCCAGATGCATAACCAAAATATGTCTCAGTTTACCCTGATATGTTAAAGGGAAAGAGACTACACAAGCTACATGCATTTCTTACTCACAACTGTACTTTTACATGTGCACTATTAACTTCCCTTCATTTGTTTTAATAGTAGGCTTACTGGAAACACTTCACATTCATTTACATTTCGCCTGAAAATAGCATGATAGGATGGTCTAGAAGGTTATAGTTATATGTGCTATGACCTTATGATTACGTGATGTAACTGATTTCATTTTATGATTCTCTAACTTGCTGCTTTTTCTGATGTGATGAAAACAACAGAGTTTAAGGAAAATAAACCTTGCTGATTGCTTTCTCTAGGATTGTCATCCCAAGCACATGGCAGATACCTTATGTGCCGAGCGATGGTCATTAAGCTGATATCATTAATTTGGAATGAGTGGATTTCTGTTCCATCAACCTGTCACACTTTACAACGACATGTGAGCCCGTCTGTCCCTGATCTTTTCATCTGTTCTACACTTTGATTGCACATTTTCATCTCTATTTGATCAAATCAACTGTACTCCCTTTAATCCGGCAAAAGATTATTTGAGATGCAATTCATATAATTACTCCTTTATTATGTCTGATGCATTATTGTATAGTTAGCTCGATTATGGCTTTGTGGGTTGTTAAATCCAAGCATCAGAATTTAACCAGATAGGTGAGGCCTCTGATACAATGGTTGGATACTTGCTACTATTATTTTTACTAATTGTGGTGAGTATTATGGTCTTGCCATTGACCGGTAATATATCCACCTAGCGGTGATACTGATATATATGATCAACCTTTTTCCTATCTAATGTGTTTGCTTCCTTTGTGCCTAATCGGTTACCTGTTGACATTCTTTATAAATACACAGTTGAAGAAAGATGCGACTTAAGTTTTCTGTGACAAATTCAGCTGCTTCTCTTTAAAAGAGACAACCCGTCGGATGTACTACAAGATAAACATGATGTGTTTGTATCATACCTTTTTTTTGTGGTAAACATGATGTTTTTGTAGTTGAGTTCCTTCTTACAAACTGTGAATTATGCTACCCTTTTTGGTTATATCCTGTTGCTGCTCATTATGTACTGTTTATAACCTGCCCATTATGTACAGTGACCATGCTCCCATTCTTACCATTTCCAACCGGCCACTGTTAAATCTAAGAAAACTTCTAAACTTGTGGTTATTTGAAAGTGATTTTCAGGCGACTGCTCAAACTGCTTGGTCCAGTTCTTGCAATAAACCTTTACATTTAAGAACTTCCAAGCTTTGCATGTTCCCTTAAAAGATGGAGCAGAACCAAGAGACTTCTCCAGCAGCAACTAACTAGACTCCATTCATGCAGAGCTGGATGCAGTGCAGTCCACTCCTATTGACTTGCTGGAGCAACTCTCTTTGATCAATATGATAAAACTATGATAAAATCAAGTGAATATTATAGACAGAGCTAAGAGGCACTGTGTTGTTCATGGTAACATAAATACTACTTAGTTCCCTCCAAAACCCTGCAGGGATTAGTTCCCCTAGGTGAACAGAGCCTTAAGTTTGTGTAGCGGGGGTTAGCGAGTTGGTAGAGCTGACAGTGTCATGCGTCATCCTATGTACTTGCAAAATTCGATTGGGACTGAATTAGAAATCAGTCGAATGACAGGGGAGCAGCGAAATGACTCCCGAGCTCAGGTGCTCTTGGAATCTGGACGGTACAGGTTGGCTTCTGATGTGTGTCGATTAACTTTTTGCCGCAGATACGACTTAGCATACAGAGGAGAATACATCAGCAGGTGGGCCATACTGTACCGAAATACCACCGAGAAAGCTCACAAAGGATCTACTATTGTACAGATTATTGTTCCTTTGTTTTGTTTATAGATATTTGGATTACTGCAAATTATCTGTTTAGAGTTCTTGTGTGGTGCATAATTTTTTTAGACATGAGCATTGTTAAATTTAATCAATCTTACCGATCCCTAAAAAGGAAAACAAATTGGGCTGAAAAGTGTAATCTGGTTTAATCGGTTGATGCTTTAGTGATCTGCACTTCTTTTTGACGATGCAAATGAGATCCTTGTGTGTGTGGCAATTATTTTGATCCTTGGTTCATGGATTTGGTTGGAGTACTTAAGCGCTAATTAAATAGGAAAAAAATGTGTCCCTTAATCTCTTGTATCTATGCTGCTGATCATGCATTACTGCCTGTGAGATGTGCCACATGAGGCTTAGCTTTTACAGATGTCAAACCATTAATCCTCCATATGTGCTGCAAAACCTGCGCCTGCTAGTTAAGTGCTCGTAGATCATGCTCTTTTGACTTAAATGTGTGGCCCTGATGGTGCTTCCAAACTATGCATTTGTGCATGTGTCATGGTAGTGGAAGTTATGAGCAAATTCTTCTGTCACCCTGAAAGATCATTCTTCACATTGAAATGGTGAGCTTACCGTTTTTCTTATGAGACAAATTTGCCAAGCAATGCTACAAAAAAGGGGGCAAATCAGTTGCGCAACATTTTGCTAGCAAAGATAATAGCAGTCAGGACCCCAGTTTGGTTCATCCCTACAGTTACTATGCTCCCTCCTGCGTCGGGCTTGGGGAGCGTGTGGGCCAGCTCTGCCAGCTTCTGGACATTGTTTCCCCTCTGGGTGGCTCACCTGCCAGACTAACATTTTCCCTTTCAAGTGTCGTCGCGGCAGGAGTGGGGAAACGAGAGTTCACGGCCGTACTATGGTCCATTCATTAGTGGTACTGGAAGAAGATTAGAGCTGTTGTCCTGGTGGCCATGGACTGAAATTGTTTAGTTTGTTCATGCATCATTGGGTTTTGTGGGTTGTACTCCCTCCGTAAACTAATATAAGAGCATTTAGATTACTATTTTAGTGATCTAAACGCTCTTATATTAGTTTACAGAGGGAGTACTATTTTTGGTTTGTGTGGTTTGATTTCTGTTTTCTTGGCGCTATGATGTTCTGAGGCTAGCCATTTGTGCTCCTGAGCGCAATTTGTTGACTCTACTTGGTTTGATGATGGTTGGCTATTTGAATTTTTGTTCTTGATGGCTGATGCTTGCCGTGTGGCTGGGCAGCATGGTCACAAGCGTCCTTGTATTTATTTTTCTGCCCAGCTGTTCTTTCCTTTCCCTCAGCCCCTATTGCTAGATGCATAACCAAAATATGTCTCAGTTTACCCTGATATGTTAAAAGGAAAGAGATTACACAAGCTGACTGTAAATGTACTTCTTACTCACAACTATGCTTTTACATGTGCACTCTTAGCTTCCCCTCATTTATTTTTAATAGTAGGCGTGCTGAAAACACTTAACATTCATTTTTATTTCGCCTGAAGATAGCATGATAGGATGGTCTAAAAGGTTATAGTTATATGTGCTATGAGCTTATGATTACCTGATGTAACTGATTGCATTTTATGATTCTCTAAGTTGCTACTTTCTCTGATGTGATGAAAACAACACAGAGTTTAAGGAAAATAAACCTTGTTGATTGTTTTCTCTAGGATTGTCTTCCCAAGCACATGGTGTATGCCTTATGTGTGGAGCGATGGTCATTAAGCTGGTATCATTAATTTGGAATGAGTGGATTTCTGTTCCATCAACCCGTCACACTTTACAACGACATGTGAGCCCGTCCGTCCCTGATCTTTTCAGCTATTTTATGTTTTTGTTGCACATTTTATCTCTATTTGATCAAATGAAATGTACCTCCTTTAATTCGGGCAAAGATTATTTGAGATGGACTCCCTCCGATCCATAATAAGTGTAGTAGTTTTAGTTCAAATTTGAACTAAAACCAGGACACCTATTATGGATTGGAGGGAGTAATTCAAATAATTACTCCTTTATTATGCCTGATGCATTATTGTATAGTTAGCTCTATTGTGGCTTTGTGGATTGTTAAATCCAAGTATCAGAATTTAATGAGAATGTAAGACCTCTGATATGATGGTTGGATACTTGCTGCTTTTATTTTCACTAATGTTGGTACGTATTTATGGTCTTGCCATTGACTGATGATATATCCACCTAGCGGTGATACTGATATATATGATCAACCTTTTTTCGATCTAATGTGTTTGCTTCCGTTGTGCCTAATCAGTTACCTGTTGACATTCTTGATAAATACACAGTTGAAGAAAGATATGACTTCAGTTTTGTGTGACAAATTCAGCTGTTTGTCTTTAAAAAAGACAACCCGTCAGATGTACAAGATAAACATGATGTTTTTCCTACCGTACCTGTTTTCCCTCGGCAAACATGATGTTTTTGTAGCTGAGTTCCTTTTTACAAACTGTGAATTATGCTGCCCATTTTGGTTATATCCTTGTTGCTGCTTATGCACTGGGTTTGCTTCGTAGCATTGCTACAGGTGAACATGTGTAGTAAAGGGATAGGTTGCAACTAGCACATATTTACTTCGTTTTCCAAGCATCTTCCACTACCTATTTGCGGCCTGGTTTCCAAGGTGATTTTGCACTTCCGCATAATTTGTTTTGACAGCCATCCGTACCTCGTATATTATGTCTTGAGGCCACAACCAAGAGGGTGAGGAGCTGCTGATGCTGTGGGTATTACCCCGGCGGCTTCCGGATGTAAATTGGTCCCTGCCGTTTAAGCTCATTTATATCGGTCTAACAGTTCAAAAAAAAATCAGGGAAAATGAACTATCGAGCTAACTAAACTGGACTTGCGGCGCCGTTTATTGTGCCATTTACATCCCTAGGCTTCTCCTTTTTTTTGCGGGAAATCCCTAGGCTTCCCTGATGGCCTCTAGCAGCTTGGTGATGCCGCAGACGCATGGCGAGTTCTCTCTGGGAGCACAAACTTCTGTCTACCAGCTGAAGAAAATGAATACGTGCTACATACACATCATTAGTCATGATGAAGATGCATTAGTTATTGCAAGTAGCAGAATTAAAGTGCAAAGGTCATGAAGGAAACAGCAGCAGTTAATGGTGTTAGCTGGCATACGTACGCGTCGACGGCTGAAACCGTTGAGCGCGGGGTATCGTCACGCACGCATACGTCCCAAGTGTAGCAACCGTTCCGCGCGACCGAGCGTCTCCAAGTTAATACTACGAGGCCAATTCCAACGCACGACCCCAAACAGATGTCTATTTCGTCCCCCGATCTTCCATTAAGAATCATCAAAACAATGAGAATTCACAGTTTGAGATGGCAATGGGTGCTAAAATGGACATACATGTCCGGCTTTTTTTAAGGCGCCCAACGCAGCAAACGACCCCAAAACGTCCGGCTGCACTTTGCCAGTCACACCACGCCCCGACAACGCGCCTGCCGCCTCTAGAGCCTGCATCCGCGCCCCATCGAGCTCGCCCACGCGCTTGCCTTCGTCGCTTGCTGCCCGCCCTCGCCGCCAGCAGCAGCAGTCAGCCCTGCCTGCCTGCCACTCGCGACATCCCCGCCCTGGCCGCGCCCCGCCTGCGCCATCTCCGCCCTCGCCGCGCCCCGGCCGCCCTCGCCCACTCCATCCTAACCCCGCCGCGTCGCGCCCCGCCCACCCCGCACCCTGGCCGTGCCCTTGCCTGCGCCATCCCTGCCATGCCCGCGTCATTGTCGCGCTCCAGCCATGCTCACCTGCGCCCCTCCCCGCCCCGACCTCTCCTGCTCGCCCTCGCGGGGGGCGTGCCCGCACTCGCCGACGCCCGCACTCGACGGCCCTCGCCCCCGCCGGCGCCCGCCCGCGCCCCGCCCCGCAGCTCGCCGCGCGCTTCCCGTCTGCCGCCCCTCGCCCCACAACTCGCCTGCACGCCGAGCGTCGCGCCATAGCCGCCGGCCTTGCGTTGTTGGTGAAGAGGAGAGAGAGAGAGAGGTGCGGTGGGTGGTGGTGGGTCCCTTTGTTTGGATGACAGATGGGCCATCATTTGCATGCAGCGAACATAGACGGACGCAGAGACACAGAGAGCGTCTGCTTTCTGTCCATTTTGGACCCAAATCACGACCAAATTTGGTCCGGAAATAGAGTGAAACGGTACAAAACGGATCAAAAAGTGAGATAGGGTCTGCAATTGGGCAGTCTTTTTTGTCCATCTGCTCCAAACGGACGCCCACAGAGGAGATGGGGGCGCGTTGGAGTTGCCCTAGACATGACCGCGCTGCGTCGAAGAACGATATCCTGGAGGAAATCCATCAGTTTCCGTTGAACCCGGCCAGCCGGCGAGTACTGTACGTTACGTCCCCATGAAAATAACGTCAGGCATGCAAGCAACCACCGCACCAGTAGGTTTTGCATGCAATAAACACTATGTTAGTATTTTTATAGTGCAAAGTAACGTATGTGTGATGTTATGCAACTCTTTATTTATTAAGTTATAGATTCTTATTTTGGTACGTGTAATGTTACTCATAGTATGAGTAAAGTAACTAGCTATGTTACTATATGTCTCTCTTTCGTCATTAATTTCTTTCCATGTCATCTATTTTGTCTAGATAAATGTAATGTTATCACCTAATGTTGCTTCCATTATGGGTAGTCTAAGCAACCTAGAGATTGCTAGGATACATTTTTTTAACGCGCTAACATTACATTCCTTGATTCCTGTCTGTCATGCCTTTTTAGAAACCTCCTTATTGTTTCTTGAAATCAACTCGTGGTCTAGATTTAAGTGAGGGAAAACGTTTTGTCTTTTGCAGAAAGCTTCCTGCTTTTTTTTAAATCAAACTATTGTCCGTATTTAAATGAGTCTAGAAAAATGTTTCACTGTTTGCAGAAAACCCTCACTATTTGGGTTATTCGAGGGAAAATCCAGATGATTTTCAAAAATATCCATCATCTAATACACAATGCTTCCTAATTTTAGGGGCCTCACATTCAATGAGGTGTTATATTTGGATTTGGTTCACAATTTTGATCGGGTCAGCGATTTCGCAAAGAGCTCTCCCATTCAATTAAGATAATTAATTTTGAATTTGATTCGTGATTTTGACCGGGTCAACAATCAACCAGAGATCAAGGACAGAAATCAATTCCCAAGACAAAGACATTGCTTTGTGTCATGCTTGGACGAACGTCTCGCTAAATGCATCTGTTAGTGCAGATCAAACTAAGGAGAGATTTTGGCGTACTACTGAAGGCAACTATTGCAACACCATGACCCTATCTTCAAACCTCACACATGACTCTCTTGGACACTGTGGGGAACCATCCAAGAGCAATGCAACCGATGATCCGATTATGTTGATCAAGTCAACCATGTACCACAGAGTGAGGTGCGAGTCATGGAGTATGGGTCTACATCTAAGCCTATACAAGCAAAGTAACAAGAAGAATGGCGACAAGGCCTTTACATTGCACCATTGTTATAAAGAACTAGTTGGCAATGAAAAGTGCATGCAAGCACTATAGCATGTTTTATGGTTGATTTATTGTGTATGTTGAATTTGAATCTTTCAAATGATTGATGAAATATCGTGCAATTGCTTGAAGTGCATGAAGTCTATGTGACAAAAAAAAGGCTAAAAGAGTTGGTAAAAAACGGTAGGAAAATAAATATAGGTATTCGCCCAGGTCTGACAACCGTTTAACTCCTCAAATTATATATAAGGAGTTAGATATATAAAGAGGCATATTAGGAGTTAAGATGTACGGAAATTATAAATCCCGAAAGTTTGGGATTTGATCATGTCAAATCGAACATTTTTATGGCAAACTTTATATCGAAAAGGAGGATAACCCCCGGCCTCTGCATCAGGACGATTCATGCAGTCATATATTATTAAGAATGGATTCGACACAGCCGCCAAGTCGCTCCTCCTCCTCCAAGAAAGAAAGATAGGGTTTCTGCCTCCCGCCGGCGCCGCCTCAGGTCCGCCTCGTCTCCGGTGGGCCTAGGGCCATGGGGGCGCGGTGGATCCTGCCAAGGGCCGGCGGGAGGGCTCCGTTTTCAGTCGTTTTTTCCTGTCTTGTTAGGGTTTGTGTCATGCTCAGGAAGGCGAGACGGTGGCGGCTCCCTGTAGATGGAATAAAGGTCTCCCCGCTTAGCCCCCATTCCGGCGGTGCATCTAGCATCGTCGGTGGGCGTGTGGAGGTGTGTCTCCGGCGGATCTATCTTTGGTGGATTTGCTCGGATCTCGTCGTTGTTCGTCTACGTTCGTGTGTCTTCGGGTTGAATCCTTCCAACCTACGTTATTCTTCATCGGCGGCGGTTGTTGTTCTGGTGCGCTGGTCCTATGGGGCCTTAGCACGACGACTTCCCGACTGTCTACTACAACAAGTTGTGCCCGACTCCGGCGATGGAGGGGTGATGATGGCGGCGCGCCTTCGGCTCGCTTCAGTGCTTGTAGTCGTCGCTAGGTGGTCTACGGATCTGGATGTAATTTTTATTTCTGCTATTTGTTGTACTGCCATGATTGAAGATGAATATATAGAACTGCTAAAGTGAGCCCGAGCGCATACTTCTTATTCTGCGCGCTGGTCCACCATGCGAGCGCGCCCCTGCTCCAACTCCAAGTAAACCGGTTTGGCTAATCGATTCAGCCACTCCACCGGTTGATGGTAAAGTTGGGTCTAGTCATAGTAATACAATTATGATGCATTACTAGCGTGCCCTCCGCTCCGTGTCACAAAAGATAGAAACGTCTAATTATAGAAATACAAACATGATTCATTAGTCCGTGTCAAAATTAGTGGTAATACTGGTCCAATTATAGTAATGCAAACATGATGCGTTGCTATGGTATGCGTTCATGTGAACAGTAAATGGAGCATTTGTAGTAGTTAGCAAAAAATAATTACTAGTATTTTGTTTTTGTGAGGTAAGTAATTACTAGTATTAAACTCATATTTTTAATAACAATTAGCATTGCGACGTAAATTAGTTTGATTTACAAGACTACATACTCTTGCATATTACAAGGTTTATTACTACAAATTGCTACATTTATTAGATACTCCAAATTAATTGTATTTGGCCCAGACCAACATCGTAACACAATTACCATCTTGTATTCATTAGAAAATAATCATACAAATTCTTTTTGGATGGCTCTTTTACTAGTAGTGAGAGAGGTAATTCTTTTTCCTCTTTTACTATGTTCCACATAACTTTTACCCCTCGTACATCCATCAGGTAACCATTTTTATTTCATTATTGTGTTTGCAAGGGATTTTACTACGAGAATTAGGTGAATAGCTAGTACTTGGTGTGGTATAGTAAATGGGCTAATATAACATGGTAAGGGATCTAGTTCGCATGGCCCCTCGATGGTAACCAAGAGGAAGCTAGTAATGAACTGGTAATGGAACTTGAATACGTTACTATATTTGCTATTCCTCTTTACTCTCCCATGATTAGTGAACGAAGCCATGTGATGGAGGTGGGCTGCATGGCAGCAGTAATGGAAAGTAAAACAATTACTATATTTTGTACTTTTTTACCCTCACATGATCAGGGAACGAGAACCACGGGATGGGTGTGAGAGCGCGGGAGTGGTAACATAAATTAAATCCGTTACGATATTTCCTATATGGTTTTACCCTCATATGATTAGAGTGGAGCCACGAGTAACCCTGTGTTACAAGATGACATCAAAACGGAAAATACACAACGCCTAGGCTACGCCTTTAAGAAGGAATCACCGCGCGTGCGTCGATGATGGCGAGTCCAATACAAGGTCGAACTCAGGATTCTCATCCCCAAGGCAAGCTTCAATCCACCACCTTCAGCAAGCACACGACGCAAGCGCGCGTCGACATAGCCTGATCCGAGATCTTGTGTATTCATCAGAGTGCATAAAGTCGTCGTTGAAGCCATATGTACCATCATCCTTTATCCGGTTACCGACGCCTCGATACCCAGATACCTCTAGAGAAGACACCAGAAAACAGACATCCCATACCGCCTGCCGCCCGCCACTGTTGCATCACCTTCGATCCAGTAGCAACAAGATAGAGATGAGACCTCCGCTAGAGCCACCATGCAACACGTGCCAATAGCAGGCATGATTTGTCGTCCCCGCATGAGATGTCGTGCGTAGCATCCGCCAGTGGCTTCACCTGCCGGAGACAGGCACTGCCCGATGACTCCGAAAGAGACGCATGTGTCATCTGCCGAGCCACATCGAACCCGGTCTGTTGATGGAGGGGACATCCCATACCGCCACCAGCCTCAGAAAGGCCGTCACCACCTCCAGATCTAGACTCCGAGTCACGCACACGACCATAGAGTCCGCCTCGTCGAAGAAGAGGGGCCACCGCCCCGATTCCAGGTGCTACAGGGAGCACCCACCGTCGCACAAGCCCATGTTGTCGCCCATACAACGGCAACCGCCTTTGCGAACATCAGATCAAGGCACTTGGTTCCGAATCCCTCGCATGCCGCCCCAAGGTCAGCCACGCTCGACCTGCCGTCGCACGGACAAGCAGGCCACCGCCAAATCCGCCGCCCCGTAATCCGTCGTCGTGCAGCAAGAAGGCCACAGCTGCCAGACCATGACCGGAGGCCAAAGCCGCATGCTTCTGGCTCCGATCTGCTCCACCATGCCCTCCAGTACGTCCTCTCCAAGCCGCCGCCACCGAGAGTCGACCGCCGTGCCGCCATATCCCGGATCACGCCGGTGCCTCCACGCGCCAGAAGGTTCCACACCACCTCCCCGGCGCGAGAAAGGGGGGAAGACCCCGGCCACCGTCGTTGGCCTCTGGGCTTAGCCCGGTGGCGACGGAGAGGAGGGAGGGAGCGGACAAGGGCCCCGGTGGCTAGGGTTGGAAACTGCCCAAGTCATGCTTACCGACTAAACTTCTATGGTCAACAAATATGAATTGTCACGAAATCGTTCGATTTGCCATGGCCAAATTCCAAACGTTCAGGATTTATTGGTGTCCGAGATACAATGAATCGGGTAGAGATGCTCCTGTAAGTTATAAGTTTGCGAAGGACCGGGAAGATGCTTTGCCGCCGCTGCTGCCGGGAACGAGTACATCAGGAAGATCCACTGTTGTCG
This sequence comes from Triticum aestivum, assembly GCF_018294505.1. Classification (NCBI taxonomy): domain Eukaryota; kingdom Viridiplantae; phylum Streptophyta; class Magnoliopsida; order Poales; family Poaceae; genus Triticum; species Triticum aestivum. The sequence continues at coordinate 386,123,733 of NC_057808.1, read as the reverse complement.
AGAATCAGAAGTCAGCGAGTCTCCAACGAAAACCGGCCACCACGCTACCCCTCCCCGAAGCCGCTGCGGCATGACCACCGGCGAGATGGGCCGCGGCCGACATCCACTGCGACCGCGAGGACTCGTAGGGCGGAAGGAGACGAGCCCAACGCCACCGTTCATCAGACAGGCTTTGTCCACTAGCTTCCTCCGTCGGTGAAGATACAGGCAAGAAGGAGAGCAGACGGGGCGGAGGCGGTCAGTGTTTTGCTCGGCCAACCCATGAGCGACTCGGGATTAGAATCAGGATCCGGGTTGCCCAGTATAGGAAACGATTTGGGGATAAAACGGCGAGGACAAGTCTCTCCTCATCACATACGTTTACCGCGAACGACACGGCGAGGAGAAGTCTCTCCTCGCCATATACGTACGGGTCCTGGGTTCGTCAACCGACAAAGCACCGAATAAGCCCGTCGACAGATCGAGTCGGTCGACAGGTACGTGATGGCGTCGTGTCTTGGGCCGGCCGCGAGGGTTTACACCGCGCCACGGCGGCATCCGGCCTCCCCATTCTCCCCGCCCGCCGCCCCTGCTCGCGTACGTCTGCCGCGAACGGCGCCGCGCTCCCTGTCCATGTCACTGTCGGCACTGCGCCCGCGCGTGCACCGCTGCTATTCTGATCCCGAGAGCGGGCCTTGGAGCGATCCGGCCGTCGACCACCACTACGATGTCGTGAACATGGACCACAGCGACGAAACCGATGCCGGTTTGGTTCTGGGCGTCCCGGCCGTCGAGGAGCCCCGCGAGCGCGCGGTCACCACGGACATTGGCGCGGACGTGGACGACAAAGATCGTCACGATGTCGTGGCCATGGTCCTCAGCGATGGCACAGACGACTTAGTTCTGGACGGCTCGGCCGTCGAGGAGCCCCGCAAGCTCGCGGCCACCACGGGCATCGGCGAGGACGACGAAGACCATCACGATGCCGTGGCCATGGTCCTCAGCGATGGCACCGACGCCTTGGTTCTGAGCGGCCCAGCCGTTGAGGATCCCCGCGAGCTCGCGCCCACCACAGGCTTTGGCGAGTGCTCGCACGACGACGTCGACGACTGGGGCGACCTCGACGACGTCGTGTATCCCGCGGGGCTGACCGTCAGGGAGATCCAAGAGTTCGAAACCGCGGACTTCAGCCAGGCCGCCATCAACGAGCGGTTCCGGCGCGAGTCCAAGGAGGCAAAGGCCGCCGTCATAGGCGCTGTCACCGGCATGGTCCGCCCACTCCGGGAACTCCTCGACGACCTGCGGAGTCTCAAGAGCGTCTTCGACACCCAGGAGTTCCAGATCGGCATGCCCTTCGGCGCCATCATGACGTGTATGGGGATGTACCAACTGTGGAAGCTTAGTCCCTCCACGTGCATCGAGGTTGCCATGTACTACGCCTTCTACAAGCTCAGCACCATCGCGGCCGACGTCCGGCGGCGTGGCTTCTCCCCTGACTGGATAATCCGGATTAAACTCGGTGAGTCCATCTCCCCCACCTTGATGCTTTCTTTCTTAGGGTTTAGTGTTTGGGTGTGGCTAGGTTTCAGTCGACTGAGATTTAACCAATTCTCACTCAAGTGACATAGCATGCAGGAGAGAAAAAAAAAGTACATGAATCTCAATGTAAGACCTCACGAATATAGCATGAATTGAGACTTAGTGATACTGTTAGGGTTTAGGATCGGTCTAAACTAAGGTAGTTTCCAGAGGATCTCCGTAACTAATTGCATTATTTTACCTTACAGTTTAAAGTACTTCATCGCAGGATTTCACATTTTGGAGTAGTATCTTTTTCTGTTTATCTAATTCACATCTAGATGTTTTCTAAGAATGTCACATCTAAGCTCCCACAAATAACACAGCAACAAGGAATAAAAAAACTGGGGCAAAAATAATAGACCACACATATAGTGGACATCAAGTTAGATGTGACATAATTATGTCACATGTAGATGTGTCCTAGACAGACCTTATCTTTTTACTGACCTATGCAATTATACGTGTTATCTGCGCAGGTATAATCATCGCTCTGCTTGTCAAATATCATAGGAAAAGCACTGCGCCCCTTGGCAATTATGTCAGGTTTGTGTGCATTATAGGATCGTTGACATATCAGTGATTGTGCAATTGATTGAAGGTTTGGCTAACATGCATGCATCCTATCAACTGTGACGCAGGCTAGCAATCTTGGTCATCTATGTTACTTCGGTGTTTTGGGACGTGCGGGGTTTGAAGAAGTACGCGAGAATGATTCTCCCTATGGCCCTCGAGATGGCAAAGCATCCCATGGCAACGACAATACGGTGCAAACGAGTGAAAGCGACAGGAGAGGTTGAATATTTCGAAATCAAAAGATGAAACAAAATGTAATATGTTGGGAGGATGATGTTCCGTAAGCATGTGTCCAAATTCATACTCATACTCGGTTGGTTTTTTCTACATACCTCACAAATGAGCATGAGCTCGAACTTGAAATTCCACATGTTTATCACTGTTCTAGCATTTTTTTTAGTTTCTTTGAAAAGTCGATAATTAATCTTCTATGGGTTCCGGTCAATGATCTACTGCGGCGGATTTTCATACATCTCCACACGGCCTCTACAACGTGGGTTGGATGGGTCGGGTCGACGATGGCCTACGGCGAAATCGGAGTCGTTTGCTCAGGGTTTTTAGGATGACGATTACGGCTTCAAGGGAGGAGTGAGGACGATGACGCCTGGGTGTCTCGGCGATGCCCTCTTTGGAGTGTTGTGCGTGGAGTATCTTTTGTGTGCCGTTCAGCGGTTGTGATGGTTTGCGCCCGGTTCTTCATGTTTAACTGGGCAACCTAGTTTTCGCTCGGTATTTTCAAATTAATTGAGCAACTCTTTTCTGAATATAGGAATCCTGTCATTTCAGAAGAAAAAAAATTCTTCTAGGTGAGTGTAAACTAAATGTTTCCGGTTTCATTTCTCGTTGAGTTTTTTTTGGATGTTGGAGCGTATATATACGTCTTAAAATTAAGAGTAAAAGCGCCACATATTTGTAGAATTTTTGTCCTTTCAAAGAAGATCATGGGTGCACAACTTCACGGTTTAAACTCGTGGTGACGTGAATTTAACATCAATGTATTTCTACTAGGCATGTGATGTGTGTGCCTTTTCATTGTAACAAAAAGCTCCGTATGATGAGTATTTCACCAAAAATTATCACTATTGTGGTTTGCGTCGCCATAGACCTACAACTTTTTAAATTTTAATAAAAAGCTACCACTTTTTTTGTAATTCATCCTTAAAAACTACTCTCTCCGTCTCATAATGTAAGATGTTTGTGTAGTGTCAAAAAAACGTCTTATATTATGGGATGGAGGGAGTACAACTTTCGATGATGACCATTTTATAGGATTTAGATACGTTTATGACAAGCGGGACCCACCCGCCAGGGCTGACATGGCAGAAAAGTCAACGCCGTTTATTTTGACCGTTATTACAGGTGGGGCGCACACGTCAGCATCAACCTCCTCCTCCTTCCTCCTCTCTTTCTCTCTGGCATTTGAACAATCACGTTGTGTGCATCGGGCAGAGCAGCTGGCCGTGGCCACGAACACCGGCGTCGCGCTGAAAGCCAGAGACTGCATACGATAGGATGCAGTATGAATAAGGCCACTGAGGAAGGAGTGCTCAGCTCGTTTAGAGGAGTTTCGGTCACCCAAAGATTGTCTTTATACGCTGATGATCTGGCGTTTTTCTTGAGACCGTCTCTGCAAGATCTCACATTCATGAAAGCCACCTTTGACATCTTCGACGAAGCCTCAGGCCTAAGGATCAATTACAGCAAATCAAATGCAATCCTTATCAAGTAGAACGAGTTAGACCATTAGAGAGTGGAGACGGTACTGCAATGCAAACTTGGGAATTTTCCATGCCGCTACTTGGGTTTTCAGCTTGCGATCAACCAGCTCTTAAGAGCCGACTGGCGACCGTTCCTTGATCAGGTCGGAACTTTATCTCTGCATGACAGCGAGGCTTCATTCAACGGCCTGTCAGACTCATTCTCGTTAAGACCGTGATCGCAGCTAGACCGATCCACCGGCTCCTGTGTTGGATCCCCCTGCTTGGGTCCTTGAGGACATTAACAAGTGGATGTGCTCCTTCTTCTGGGCAGGGAAGGACAAGAGCCACGGTGGGCAATGCCTTGTCGCTTGGGACGCGGTTTGCCGGCCGACGATCTTTGCAGGCCTCGGTGTGAAGACCATGGCCTTGCAAGCACTTGCACTCATTTTGCGTTGGGAATGGTTGAGGAGAACTGACCTGAACAAACCATGGCAAGGGATGCACTTGTTGGTGGATGAGCATGGAGTTTTTGACAGCTTGGTAAAAATCACGGTGGGAGAGGGATCGAAAGTCCTCTTTTGGAAAGATCGTTGGATCCATGGAGTTGCGGTTACAGATATCGCCCTGTTGCTCCTCCAGTTAGTCAGCACGAGGAACAAGAATAGGAGAACATTGCAAGATGCGCTTATTGACAACGCGTGGATGAACGATGTTCAAGGAGAACTCCCGTTCACAGGCCACATGCAAGTATACTTACTACCGGAATCGCACCCTACGACGACGGCCAGGGCCGTCGGCATAGCCTTGATATGCCGTCGGGACAGGCCTATGCCGACGGCCCCCATCGGCATAGGGCCGTCGGCAACATATCCGTCGGCGCAGCCCGGGAGGCCGTCGGCATAGAAAGGCCGTCGGCATAGGATCTATCCCGACGGTGTCCGTACATCTATGCCGACGGCCCTGGCTGTTGGCAACGTTCCCGTCTAACAGCGGCCGCCGTCAAGTGACGATCAACCGCTGCTCGCCACGTGGCTCATCTATGCCGACGGCCTAGCCGTCGGCTTAGTTTAAATATATGCCGATGGCGAGGCCGTCGGCATAGGCTTACCCAAGGAGCGCCAAGTTGCTGACACGTGGCATCTATGCCGACGGCCTGGCCGTCGGCTTAGTTTAAATCTATGCCGACGGCGAGACCGTCGGCATAGGCTTACCCAAAGAGCGCCCAGTTGCTGACGCGTGGCATCTATGCCGACGGCCTGGCCGTCGGCTTAGTTTAAATCTATGCCGACGGCCTAGCCGTCGGCATAGATGCCACGCGTCAGCAACTGGGCACTCAGGCCAGCCCTATGCCGACGGCCTAGCCGTCGGCATAGTTTGTATTTGATTTTTTTTTCTTTTTTCTGTTTGTTTTCAAATCAATTCAATTCAGATTTACAGCACATATCAGCAGATATATATGATGTAAATAGACATATAAAACACATCTAAGTATCATCCGTCACCATCACAACAATATATGCATAAGCATCATCATAATCAACATAAAGATAAGCATAAGCATATAAAGAAGCACACAAGTCATCTAAAGGACCATCAAAGACCACAAGTTTATCATCATCACCACACACAAGCCATCTAAAGGTACATAAGCATAAGCACACAAGTAACCAAAAGGCTTAAGCGCCAGGACGTCGAGCACCGCGGAGGTCGTCACCGCCAAGACCGCTGAAGCCCAGGTCGTCACTGCTAGCGGCAGCGCTACCGCCAAGACCGCCTCCACCTCCGCCTCTGCCTCCATGGATCGGAGTGGTCGGGCTCCGTGACTCGGGGGTGCTGCGAAGACCACCGCCAACGGTTGATCCACTGGTTCCCTGGATGTTGAAAAGACATATTAACGGGATATATGACTGTGCTGAAAGGCATGATATGCTTTGAGTGAATAGATTGGGGATGAACTAACCGGCGAGGGGCCAGCGTTCTGTGCCACAAACTCCTCAAAGGTCAGCAACGTTGGTTGTGCTGGAGGACCCTCTGCTGATGGCCATTGAGGACACATGCCGGCCGCCATTTCCTGAAAAGCGTGCTGCATCTGGCGATCCCTCTGCTGATGGTATGCATGAAGGCGGTCGTGCCACGCCATGGTCTCCTGGCGTGTGTACTCCATGTAGGCCTACAGTATGACATGATGAAACTCATAAAACTACTAAATGCGGAAAATAAAGTGAGCAATGAAGATAAAAGGGAAAATACTTACAGTTTGCTGCTCCTGAAAGAGGGACAGTGACGGTGCACTGCTCATGGGCGTGCTCGTGCGCTGGCTCAGGGTCGGGTCGATCCGACGGAGCTGTGTGTAGGAGATAGTAGGAGTGATCACAGCATCGAGAACCGCCTCCCGACCGTGCTCCTTTGGCCCCATGCCCACCACCACCCTTTCGTCCAGGTCCGCCGCAATGGGGTCAGGTGTGTCAGGATGTAACGCCAGATACCCATCGGAGTAGGCCTTCTTCCTATGCGCGGTCTTCTTGCCGTAGTACTTGGGCTCGCCAGGCTTGGGGTCCTTCCGCGTATGGGCGATCTCCCACGCCTGCATGTGTGAGAGCGGCCGCTTCAGTTTCTCCTCCTGCACCACCAAACAGAGGTTAGTCATACATAAGAAAGTAATGGTAAATAGAAGAAGAAGAATGTTTAATGGGGTTAGTCATACATTAACTGCCTTGTGGAGATAGTGGTTTCGGTTTCCCTGAGCATGTACTCCCTCCTTCCCTCGGTTAGCCTTGTTTTTGACTCTCATAGCCGCCCAGGCTCCAGCCTCATCACACCAAAGATCCACCAATGCCGCCCAGGACTCGTCTTTTCCATAACACCAATTTGGTAACACCTACATAATGAAAGCATAATGGCATGTCAACACGAAACGGTGAAATGTACCACAAGGTAATGAAAGCATAATGAAAAATCTTTTATACTTACCTTCAAGAACTCGTCCCTCTCCAAGGTAATGCCCATCCTCCGCGCGTCTTCCTTGGTCATCTTCACACCAAGATAGTCGTGATGGTATGTCGAGATGGCCACATAGCGCACCTCGTACTGCATCTGGCGGGCCTTCTTCTTGCATTGGCGCAGCACGATCTGGTCCGCTCTGGCCCTGTGCTCCGGGAGAACTCGATAGAATTTCTACAATCATGCACGAAACAAGAATGGAAGAAGCCATGAGTTAAATCATTCATGAAACTAGAATGGACTTGTGCTTCTGAAGAGAACTCACCCAGAAAGTGGTGATCACGGCCTTGGCATGGGTCCCATGGTCCGCGTGGAGGGCCGCTTCCCAGTGCTCCCAGCTCGTGGCCAAGACCCGATGGTTCGGGTGCCTGACTGGATCCGGACAGTACAACCCCGGCCAGTGTAACTTCAGCAAGACGGTGATGAGGCCGTTGGGAATACGGACCCCTTTAGAATATATCCAGTTGCTGCAAAAGAATGAACTATTAGCATGTGACAAGCAAAATAAATAACAACCGGAATGAGCATGTGACAAGCAAAATAATGAAATTATTATAAAGTGGCACTTACTCTTTCCCCGTGGGCTCAATGAGCCACTTCTGCTCCTCAGTAGCAGGAACCTGCTTTGGTAGCTTTGCGTTACCACGCAGCCACCCCTTGTTGTCAACCCCCTCCCCGCCACCACCATCATCCCCGCCACCACCCTCCTCCTCGCCTGCCTCCCCCTCCCCAACCTCCTCCTCATCCTCCTCCTCCTCGTCCTCCTCCTCCACCTCCTCCTCGGCCCCATCCCGAACCTCCTCCTCCTCGCCTGCCTCGTCGTCCTCCTCCTCCTCACCAGAGGAGGGTACCTCACTAGAGGAGGGTACCTCACTAGAGGATGGCCTCGAAGACAACACCCCTAAGTCGGTGAGGGTGCGCTCTTTCTGGCCACGACCCCCTGTAGTGGCTCTCCCCCCACCACCTCGCCCTCTAGGGGCTCTCCCCCCGCCCCTCCTCCTCTAGGGGCACCTCTCCCTCGACCTCCCTGTGAGGAGTCATCGTCAAGTAGCCGGGGGGGAGGATTACGTGCTCGACCACTCCGACTAGGCAGGCCAACGACCTTGCGTAGGAAACCCACGCCGTCGGCCTTCCCCTTGCCCATGTTCCACGAACCTGCATTGAAAAGAGAATAAGCAATTAGTAAATTAATGAAATGAAGGAAAAGGCATGATAATAAACACATTAATAAAAATGCATAAAAGGCATATTCCTAAACTATAGAAAAAAAGACTTGACACGTACATCTGCTAGAAACCATATGAATCATCACTGTTGTAACCTCTTTCTCGGTCCATCTCATCATCACTATCAATCATATCATCTTCGTTGTCTGACGGAGGTGGAGGCTCTTCCTCGTCGTCAGCGTCTTCGTTTAACTTTTCTAGCATAAGTATGTCATTTTCATTGACAATGGTCTCACCATCATTCCGTGCATCATCGTCGTTTGGATCCACATCATCATCACCCAATGGTCTAGCGTCATCGTTTCTAACCACATCATCATCAGGTTGCTCTTGATAGAACACTCCCTCGTATGTCATGGGGTTAATGTTGTAGTAATCGTCTTCATTCGGGTTCGGTAGCTTACCATGTGGCGACACCTTGAACACAACTTCCCAACCCTTTAGGTACTCTTTCCGGCATGGGTAAGGCAGATAATATACTTGTGTAGCTTGGGTAGCCGCAATGAAGAGATCGGCTCCGGCATAGACGGTTGATGGTTTAACTTCGACCAAACCAATGGAAGGCGTATGTTTTACCCCCTCCCGCGGATCGAACCATCGACATTTGAACACAGGCAGACTTAGGGTCTCGCGCCCCTGGTGGAATTTAATCTCGTATATATTTTGTACCCTTCCGTAGTAGTCTACTGAATTTTGACCGGGGGTGTACACTCCGGTATTTATAGTTTTGGGATCAGGCCGGCTGTTCTGGTGCTCCTCTGTATGGAAGCGATACCCATTCACATCATACTTTTTACATGTCATGACGGCAGGGTCAAAACCCATGGAAACCCATCTCAATTCATCATCCATAGATATGTTCGGATCTTTTCCCTACAAGTATAATTGAAATTGTTGCGTGCATTAGTTAACTAATAAATGTTGAACTAGGTATTTAATAGGGGAGTGTGGAAAATTACTTTCTCCATGAACCAAGCAACAAAATTTTTACGTCCAGGGTTTCCATGACGGAGAAGAGTAAGTGCCTCCGCCTCAGTAGGAGGATTCATTCCCGTCCATTCCTCTTGAACGAAATCACTAAAAAAAGAAAAGCGGTGTTAGACCGGGACTAAAATGTGGAAGACATAAAGGAATGGTGTAGTGGTATTACCTCATCCACACTTCCTCAACTTCCCTGATGTTGTGCAAGATATAGAACATGAGGTCCTCCCACTCTTGTCGTGGCATGTTATAAGGTTTCGAGGCCCCAGCCCTCCCACCTTGCGCGTTGAATAGATGGAGCCTGGGTTGATACTTCGGCTCTTCTATATTGTATCGAGGCACCTTGTTATGCAGATGGGGAACGTGGTCTGGATAGTATGATGTCCTGAGGTCTGACACCTCCTCTAGGATAACTGCCTCAGCTATGGAAGCTTCAATCTTAGCTTTGTTTCCACATTTCTGTCGGAGATGCTTGTTCTGTCTCTCAGGGCCGTACTGCCAGCGATTCTGCACAGGCCCCCCCAACAATACCTCGTTCGCGAGGTGCAGAATGAGATGTGTCATCGGTGTAAAGAAGCCTGGCGGAAAGATCTTCTCTAGCTTGACTATCAACTCCGGTGCCTTCTTATGCAATTTTTCAATCACGTCTTTACTTACTTCTTTAGCACAGAGCGTGCGGAAGAAATGGCTTAGCTCGGCAAGCACTCGCCAGACATGCTCGGGGACATAGCCTCGAACCATCACCGGCATTATCCGCTCAATCCATACATGGTAGTCATGACTCTTCAGGCCGGTCACTTTGCCCGTTGAAAGATTGACTCCCTTACTTATATTCGATGCATAACCATCGGTGAACTTCAAAATGTGTTTCAGCCAGATAAGTACTTCCTTTTTTCTGGCGGTTTAAGGACAAAGTCAGCATCTGGCTTGAACCAGTTTTTTCGACCGCCTGTGGGAGGCTTCATGTTCAGACGTGGTCTATCACAAATTCTCTGTTGATCGGCTCTAGCTTTAACGTTATCCTTCGTCTTATCAGGAATATTGAGGATCGTGTGGAAAAGGGACTCTGCCACATTCTTTTCGGTGTGCATCACATCGATATTGTAAGGAAGTTTGAGGTCCTTGAAATAGGGAAGCTGCGAGAAGGGGGTAATGTGAGTCCAGTTGTGCGTCTCACCATATCCCTCGAAGCCTTTGGCTTTGGCTTTGCCTTTGCCTTTGACTTTAGGCTGGAGAGCTTTTAGCTGAGCAAGAACATCTGCCCCCGAAAATGTTGGAATCTCGGTTACTTCATGAACAACCCGGCCTTTCGTGAAGTTCTTCTTGTCTTCCCTGTCTGGATGGTCTGGAGGGAGGAACTGTCGATGCAGGTCAAAGGCTACATACTTGCCACCCTTACTCAGCCAAATCATTCGCAGAGCCTGCATGCACACTGGGCATGGCATCTTCCCACTTGTACACCATCCGCAGAATAGAGCATAGCCGGGAAAGTCATGCATGCAATAGTGCAACCAAACTTTCATCAAGAAATTTCTCTGCAGATCCCGGTCGTATGTCAACGTCGGAAAGTACCAAGAATGGTGCAAAGCATCCACCAGCGGCTGCATAAACACACCCAATTGCTTCCCCGGATAATCAGGCCCCGGAATGATGAGCGACAAGAACATGGTCTTGCGTTGCATTAGGGCACCGGGAGGAAGATTGAGCGGAATTACAAACACGGGCCAGCAGCTGTATGGATTGGACGACATACCATATGGATTCAACCCATCACCTGATATGGCTATTCTGACATTCCCAGCCTCGGCTGCTTCCTCGGGGTATTCTTCATCGAACGACTTCCATGCTTCCCCTTCCGATGGATGTACGATTTTTTTGGATTGTACCTTATACCTTCCTTGTGCCACTTCATCATTTTGGCAGACTCCTTCGTGATGAAAAGGCGCTGCAGTCTTTTTATAAAATCAAGATACCGAAGAACCTTAACGGGGATGGTTAGCTGCTTTTTCTCACCATCCTCACCGACCACCTCAATGTACCGAGACGAACCGCACTGCCTACAGTACTTGTCATCCGCATACTCGTGCCTAAACAAAAGGCAATTCTTCGGGCAAACATCTATTTTCTCATAATCCATAGAGAGTGCCTTCATGATTTTCTTTGTATCGTACATGATTTTCGGCAGTTCATGACCCTCAGGGAGGCTGTTAGCCCATACTCCCAAGAATGCTTCGAAGCATTTCTGGCTACAGCCGTACTCAGCCTTGACTGCAATCAGTTGCGAGATGGCATCCAGCTGAGATATTTTCACACCCGCATAAAGAGGTTTCTTCGACGAGGCCAAGACCTCCAAGAAGGCCTTTGCGGTTGCCTCCGGCTCCTCCGGTTCATTCTCTGAAGGTGTCGCATTCACCGTTTCTACAACAATGACATCATCTAGCATGTCCCTGACCCCGTCGTCCTCATATCCATCAATGCGTTGTCGCATCACCTCCTCTCTACCACGGTCCTGCTCGGCTATGTTTATCGGCGGCATGTCAAAGTTTGGCATATATCCGTGTGTGCGAAGGTGCTCACTCATGTCCGTCTAATTTCTACGGTGACGTCTGGCATATCTCGCACAGGGGCATGGTGGGATAATTCTCATTGGACGACGGAATATCTCCTTCAAATACACATCGGTTTTCGCGATCCACTCTGATGTTACTCGATTCCGACGGATAAAACCACTGTACATCCACTGATTATCTGCCATCCTCTGCTTTTTTGCAAGCCACACAACATAATTAAGGATTCACTTAAATTAATCACATCAAATTTTTAGTTTCTACCGCGTTGAATCCACCTACATCTCTAATAGGTAAAGATGGGTCCTAATCCCACCCGAGGATGTGTAGATTGAGTATGTTCTCCATTCTACCCCGTTCCGAGACAAAATTTCGGCAGCACCTCCCCGCTGTTCTCCAGATACACGTCTCGGCAAATATCCGAGAGAATGTGCTCTGGAGAACAATGGGGAGGCGCCGCCGAAATCCTGTCTCGGAACAGGGTAGAACATGGAGAACATAACCAATCTACACATCCTCGGGCTGTCCATGGAAAATGCTGGACAATCCAAAAGAGCTGCGGTGATAAATATGCAATTGAATGCATATTTATCGATGCAACCCTTTCGGACGGGAGACGCCTAGGTTACGCCAGTTGACTTGAGAATGAAATCTAGTGACATGATTCGTAGCTCACCCTCGGCTGTAGAGGAAGTATTCGAATAGCAGACGGACGACCAGGGACCAACAGCTCCTACGCCGATCACTTCACCGACATGGAACACCACAGAACCTGCACCGTGACAATAATTAAGTACATCACAATATATTCATCATCATCATCTAACAATCACCAAATCATAAAAATCAGCATCCTATATCATCTCTTCCGCAAAAAAAATCATTATCTATCATCAACATCATCATCTATCATGTAACAATCATCATACATTTGCAACTATCATCAAAAAATCTATCATCTAACATCATGCCCCTTGTTAAAAAAAATTGCATTTGTTGTATTTCTCACATTTGTAACTATCATCAAATCATCTATCATCTAACTATGCATCCATCCATCTAGTTACATAACTATGAACAACAACAAAATTAACAAAAAAATCTACAGAGAGGGAGGGAGGGAGCTCACCGTGGGGGAGGGCCGGCTCGGGGGGAGGGGCAGGCACGGGGGGAGGGGCAGAGCAGGCGGTGGAGGGCCGCCGCGGCGGTGGCCTAGCGCGGGGAAGGGCCGGCCGCGCGCGGGGCAGAGGCGAGGGCGGCCGGGTCGGGGACGGGGTGGACGAGGCAGCGACGGGGTGGCCGACGCGGGGACGGGGTGGCCGGGGCGGGGGCGGTGTGGCCGGGAAGGGGTCGGCGGAGGTAGGGGAGGGGACGAAGTGGCCGCCGGGGCGGGGTCAACGGAGGTCGGGGCGGGGACGGAGGTCGGGGGAGGGAGGGCCGGCCACGCGGGGGATGTGTCGAGGGAGGCCGGGGCGGGCGGATAGAGCGGCGGTGCGGGCTGATCCGCGCGGAGACGACGGCGGCGTGGGCGGATCCAGGCGGCGGCACGGTGCGGGTCGACGTGCGGGCGGGGGGGGGGGGGGTGAGACAGAGAGGGAATGGGTGGAGGAGGATGGGTGGAGGAGGATGAACAGCGAGTGGATAAGGTCACCCCTATGCCGACGGCTTGGCGTCGGCATAGGCAGGGTCCACAAGTCAGTGGAGCGGGAGGAGTGGATAAGGTGGCCCTATGCCGACGGCCAGGCCGTCGGCATAGGAGTGGTCCCACCTGACAGCGAGAGGGCCATCGAGTGGATAAGGGTGGCTCTATGCCGACGGCCAGGCCGTCGGCATATATAGGAGGCCTATGCCGACGGCTATGCCGTAGGCATAGATGGCAACTACTTTTTTTTTGAAAAAATAGTCCCACCTCGCCGAGGGAAAAGCAATTTGACCTGTTTAAATAGTTCACTAGTCCATATGTTATAAGCTCCGGTATTCATTAGACTTATATGAAGAAAATGGACACTTACCGTGAACTTTTCAGTGCCCGGGCAGCCGGCCCGGTGCCCGAGCACTAAAAGGTTCACAGTGATAGTACATTTTCAATGATGAATACCGGAGTTTTTAATCAATTCAATTATTACATTTTTAGATTCTTAGTTTACCGTCTGTATAGGACCCGGTACCCGGTGCGACGCCTGTGACACCGAGACCCTGGGGGTTAGGCGGTACGGGGGCCGTGGGGGGTAGCAATGCCACTGGAGCTTAGCCGTCGGCATAGATGGACATGCCACGTCCGGCGAAACTCAAAGGGCTAGACCCGGAGGTCGTCTGTGTCAGCGATAGACAGGACGGGGTACCTGTGGGCGGGGGGGTGTTGGGTAACGTAGCAATAATTCAAAATTTTCCTACGTGTCACCAAGATCAATCTAGGAGATGCTAGCAACGAGAGAAAGGGAGTGCATCTTCATACCCTTGAAGATCGCTAAGCGGAAGCGTTACAAGAATGCGGTTGATGGAGTCGTACTCACAGCGATTCAAATCGCGGAAGATCCGATCTAGCGCCGAACGGACGGCGCCTCCGCGTTCAACACACGTACAGCCCGGGGACGTCTCCTCCTTCTTGATCCAGCAAGGGGAGAGGAGAAGTTGAGGGAGAACTGCAGCAGCACGACGGCATGGTGGCAATGGAGCTCGTGGTTCTCCGGCAGAGCTTCGCTAAGCACTACGGAGGAGGAGGAGGTGTATGAGGAGGGAGGGCTGCGCCAGGGAAGAGGTGCGGCTGCCCTCCCACCCCTCCACTATATATAGGGGCAAGGGGAGAGGGGGAGGCACCCTAGGGTTTCCCCTAGGGGGCGGCAGCCAAGCAGATTGGATCTCCCTAGGGAAAATCCTAGGGAGACTTGCCCCCCAAGCCAAGCAGGTGGAGGCTTGCCTCCCAAGCCAGGTGGAGGCGCCCCACCTCCCCAAGTAACGTGGGAAAGGGTGTGGGGGGCGCACCACCCCTTAGTGGGCTGGTTTGCCCCTTCCCCTTTGGCCCATGAGGCCCTCCAACACTTGCCGGGGCTCCCGAAACACCTTTCGGTCATGCTGGCCATAGCCTGGTACCCCCGGAACACTTCCGGACTCCAATACCCTTCGTCCAATATATCGATCTTCACTGCCGGACCATTCCGGAACTCCTCGTGATGTCCGGGATCTCATCCGGGACTCCGAACAACCTTCGGTAACCACATACTATTTCCCATAACAACTCTAGCGTCACCGAACCTTAAGTGTGTAGACCCTACGGGTTCGGGAACCATGCAGACATGACCGAGACATCTCTCCGGCCAATAACCAATAGCGGGATCTGGATACCCATATTGGCTCCCACATGTTCCACGATGATCTCATCGGATGAACCACGATGTTGGGGATTCAATCAATCCCGTATACAATTCCCTTTGTCTATCGGTATGTTACTTGCCCGAGTTTCGATCGTCGGTATCCCAATACCTCGTTCAATCTCGTTACCGGCAAGTCTCTTTACTCGTTCTGTAACGCATGATCCCATGGCTAACTCATTAGTCACATTGAGCTCATTATGATGATGCATTACCGAGTGGGCCCAGAGATACCTCTCCGTCATACGGAGTGACAAATCCTAGTCTCGATTCGTGCCAACCCAACAGACACTTTCGGAGATACCTGTAGTGCACCTTTATAGCCACCCAGTTACGTTGTGACGTTTGATACACCCAAAGCATTCCTACGGTATCTGGGAGTTGCACAATCTCATGGTCTAAGGAAATGATACTTGACATTAGAAAAGCTCTAGCAAACGAACTACACGATCTTGTGCTATGCTTAGGATTGGGTCTTGTCCATCACATCATTCTCCTAATGATGTGATCCCGTTATCAATGACATCCAATGTCCATGGTCAGGAAACCATAACCATCTATTGATCAACGAGCTAGTCAACTAGAGGCTTACTAGGGACATGTTGTTGTCTATGTATTCACACATGTATTACGGTTTCCAGTTAATACAATTATAGCATGAACAATAGACAATCATCATGAACAAGGAAATACAATAATAACCATTTTATTATTTCCTCTAGGGCATATTTCCAACAGTCTCCCACTTGCACTAGAGTCAATAATCTAGTTCACATCACTATGTCATTGTAATGAATCGAACACCCATGGGGTTTGTTCATATCTCGCTTGTGAGAGAGGTTATTAGTCAACGGGTCTAAACCTTTCAGATCCGTGTGTGCTTTACAAATCTCTATGTCATCTTGTAGATGCAACTACCACGCGCTACTTGGAGCTATTCCAAATAACTGCTCTACTATACGAATCCGGTTTACTACTCAGAGTCACCCGGATAGTGTCAAAGTTTGCATCGACGCAACCCTTTATGACGAACTCTTTCACCACCTCCATAATCGAGAAAATTCCTTAGTCCACTAGTTACTAAGGATAAGTTCGATCGCTGTCATGTGATCCATTCCTGGATCACTCTTGTACCCCTTGACTGACTCGTGGCAAGGTACACTTCAGGTGCGGTACACAGCATAGCATACGTCTAAAGCATAGGGGACGACCTTCATCCTTTTTCTCTCTTCTGCCGTGGTCAGGTCTTGAGTCTTACTCAATACTCACACCTTGTAACACAGCCAAGAACTCCTTCTTTGCTGATCTATTTTGAACTCCTTCGAAATCTTGTCACGGTATGTATCCATTTGAAAGTACTATTAAGCGTTTTTTGATCTATCCTTATAGATCTTGATGCTCAATGTTCAAGTAGCTTAATCCAGGTTTTCCATTGAAAAACACTTTTCAAATAACCGTAGATGCTTTCCAGAAATTCTACATCATTTCTGATCAACAATATGTCAACAACATATACTCATCAGAAATTCTATAGTGCTCCCACTCACTTCTTTGGAAATACAAGTTTCTCATAAACTTTGTATAAACCCAAAATCTTTGATCATCTCATCAAAGCGTACATTCCAACTCCGAGATGCTTACTCCAGTCCTTAGAAGGATTGCTGGAGCTTTGCATACTTGTTAGCATCTTTCACGATTGACAAAACCATCTGGTTGTATCACATACAACCTTTCCTCAAGAAAATCGTCGAGGAAACAATGTTTTGACATCCTATCTGCAAGATTTCATAAATAATGCAGTAACTGCTAATATAGTTCCAACAGACTCTTAGCATCGCTACGAGTGAGAAAATCTCATTGTAGTCAACTCCTTGAACTTGTCGGAAAACATCTTAACGACAAGTCAAGCTTTCTTAATGGTGACACTTACCATCATTGTACGTCTTCCTTTTAAAATCCATTTGCACCCAACAACCTTACGACCATCAAGTAGTTCTTCCAAAGTCTATACTTTGTTTTATACATGGATCCTCTCTCGGATTTTATGGCCTCGAGCCATTCGTCGGAATCTGGGCCCACCATCGTTTCTCCATAGCTCGTAGGTTCATTGTTGTCTAGCAACATGACTTCCAAGACAGGATTACGTACCACTCTGAAGTAGTACGCATCCTTGTCGTCCTACGAGGTTTGGTAGTGACTTGATCCGAAGTTTCATGATCACTATCATAAGCTTCCACTTCAATTGGCGTAGGTGCCACAGGAACAACTTCTTGTGCCCTGCTACACACTAGTTGAAGTGACGGTTCAATAACCTCATCAAGTCTCCACCATCCTCCCACTCAATTCTTTCGAGAGAAACTTTTCCTCGAGAAAGGACCCGTTTCTAGAAACAATCACTTTTGCTTCCAGATCTGAAATAGGAGGTATACCCAACTGTTTTGGGTATTCTATGAAGATGCATTTATCCACATTGGGTTCGAGCTTATCAGCCTGAAACTTTTCACATAAGCGTCGCAGCCCCAAACTTTTAAGAAACGACAGCTTAGGTTTCTCTAAACCATAGTTCATACGGTGTCATCTCAACGGAATTACGTGGTGCCCTATTAAAGTGAATGCGGTTGTCTCTAATGCCTAACCCATAAACGATAGTGGTAATTCGATAAGAGACATCATGGTATGCACCAATCCAATAGGGTGCATTTATGATGTTCGGACACACCATCACACTATGGTGTTCCAGGCGGTATTAGTTGTGAAACAATTTCCACAATGTCTTAATTGTGTACCAAACTCGTAACTTAGATATTCATCTCTATGATCATATCATAGACATCTTATCCCCTTGTCACGACGATCTTCTACTTCACTCTGAAATTACTTCAGACTTGTATTTCATCAAGTAAATATATACTCAGAATCTACTCAAATCATCTGTGAAGTAAGAGCATAATGATATTCACTGCGTGCCTCAACACTCATTGGATTGCACACATCAAATGTATTGCTTCCAACAAGTTGCTCTTTTGTTCCATCTCACTGAAAACGAGGCCTTTCAGTCATCTTGCCCATGTGGTATGATTTGCATGTCTCAAGTGATTCAAAATCAAGTGAGTCCAAACGATCCATCTGCATGGAGTTTCTTCATGCATATATACCAATAGACATGGTTCGCATGTCTCAATCTTTTCAAAAACGAGTGAGTCCAAAGATCCATCTACATGGAGCTTCTTCATGCGTTTTATACCAATATGACTCAAATGGCAGTGCCACAAGTATGTGGTACTATCATTACTATCTTATATCTTTTGGCATGATCATGTGTATCACTACGATCGAGATTCAATAAACCATTCATTTTAGGTGCAAGACCATTGAAGGTATTATTCAAATAGACAGAGTAACCATTATTCTCCTTAAATGAATAACCGTATTGCGATAAACATAATCCAATCATGTCTATGCTCAACGCAAACACCAAATAACAATTATTTAGGTTTAACACCAGTCTCGATGGTAGAGGGAGCATGCGATGCTTGATCACATCAACCTTGGAAACACTTCCAACATGTATCGTCATCTCACCTTTAGCTAGTCTCCGTTTATTCCGTAGCCTTTTATTTCGAGTTACCAACACTTAGCAACCGAACCGGTATCTAATACCCTGGTGCTACTAGGAGTACTAGTAAAGTACACATTAATATAATGTATATCCAATATACTTTTGTCGACCTTGCCTACCTTCTCATCTACCAAGTATCTAGGGTAGTTCTGCTTCAGTGACTGTTCCCCTCATTACAGAAGCACTTAGTCTCGGGTTTGGGTTCAACCTTGGGTTTCTTCACTAGAGCAGCAACTGATTTGCCGTTTCATGAAGTATCCCTTCTTTCCCTTGCCCTTCTTGAAACTAGTGGTTTTACTAACCATCAACAATTGATGCTCCTACTTGATTTCTACTTTCGCGGTGTCAAACATCGCGAGTTGCTCAAGGATCATCATGTCTATCCCTGATATGTTATAGTTCATCACGAAGCTCTAATAGCTTGGTGGAAGTGACTATGGAGAACCATCACTATCTCATCTGGAAGATTAACTCCCACTCGATTCAAGCGATTGTAGTACTCAGACAATCTGAGCACAGGCTCAACGATTGAGCTTTTCTCCCTTAGTTTGCAAGTTAAGAAACTTGTCAGAGGTCTCATACCTCTTGACGTGGGCACTAGTCTGAAATCCCAATTTCAGTCTTTGGAACATCTCATATTATCTGCGACGTTTCAAAAACGTCTTTGGTGCCACAATTTTAAACCGTTAGCATTACGCACTGAACTATCACGTAGTCATCAAAACGTGTATGTCAGATGTTTCGCAACATCTACAGACGACGCTCGAGGTTCAGCACACCGAGCGGTGCATTAAGGACATAAGCCTTCTATGCAGCAATGAGGACAATCCTCAGTATACGGACCCAGTCCGCATAATTGCTACTGTCAACTTTCAACTAAATTTTCTCTAGGAACATATCTTAAACAGCAGAACTAAAGTGTAAGCTATGACATAATTTGCAAAGACCTTTTGACTATGTTCATGATAATTAAGTTCATCTGATTGTTTAATGAACTCCCACTTAGATAGACATCCCTCTAGTCATCTAAGTGATACATGATCCGAATCAACTAGACCATGTCCGATCATCACGTGAGACGGACTAGTCATCAACGGTGAACATCTCCATGTTGATCGTATCTACTATACGACTCATGTTCGACCTTTCGGTCTCTTGTGTTCCGAGGCCATGTCTGTACATGCTAGGCTCATCAAGTCAACCTAAGTGTTTCGCATGTGTAAATCTGGCTTACACCTGTTGTATGCGAACGTTAGAATCTATCACACCCGATCATCACGTGGTGCTTCGAAACAACGAACCTTCGCAACGGTGCACAGTTAGGGGGAACACGTCTCTTGAAATTTTAGTGAGGGATCATCTTATTTATGCTACCGTCGTTCTAAGCAAATAAGATGTAAACATGACAAACATCACATGCAAATCATAAAGTGACATGATATGGCCAATATCATCTTGCGCCTTTGATCTCCATCATCGAGGCGCGGCATGATCACCTTCGTCACCGGCATGACACCATGATCTCCATCATCGTGTCTTCATGAAGTTGTCTCGCCAACTATTACTTCTACTACTTTGGCTAACGGTTAGCAATAAAGTAAAGTAATTACATGGCGTTTTCATTGACACGCAGGTCATACGATAAATTAAGAAAACTCCTATGGCTCCTGCCGGTTGTCATACTCATCGACATGCAAGTCGTGATTCCTATTACAAGAATATGATCAATCTCATACATCACATATATAATTCATCACATCCTTTTGGCCATATCACATCACGTAGCATACCCTGCAAAAACAAGTTAGACGTCCTCTAATTGTTGTTGCATGTTTTACGTAGCTTCTATGGGTTTCTAGCAAGAACGTTTCTTACCTACGCAAAAGCCACAACAGTGATATGCCAATTTCTATTTACCCTTCATAAGGACCCTCTTCATCGAATCCGATCCGACTAAAGTGGGAGAGACAGACACCCGCTAGCCACCTTATGCATCAAGTGCATGTCAGTCGGTGGAACCTGTCTCACGTAAGTGTACGTGTAAGGTCAGTCCGGGCTGCTTCATCCCACAATGCCGCCGTATCAAGATAATACTAGTAACGGCAAGCAAATTGGACAAATCATCGCCCACAACTACTTTGTGTTCTACTCGTGCATAGAATCTACGCATAGACCTAGCTCATGATGCCACTGTTGGGTAACGTAGCAATAATTCAAAATTTTCCTACGTGTCACCAAGATCAATCTAGGAGATCCTAGCAACGAGAGAGAGGGAGTGCATCTTCATACCCTTGAAGATCGCTAAGCGGAAGCGTTACAAGAACGCGGTTGATGGAGTCGTACTCGCAGCGATTCAAATCGCGGAAGATCCAATCTAGCGCCGAACGGACGGCGCCTCCGCGTTCAACACACGTACAGCCCGGGGACGTCTCCTCCTTCTTGATCCAGCAAGGGGAGAGGAGAAGTTGAGGGAGAACTCCAGCAGCACGACGGCGTGGTGGCAATGGAGCTCGTGGTTCTCCGGCAGAGCTTCGCTAAGCACTACGGAGGAGGAGGAGGAGGAGGTGTATGAGGAGGGAGGGCTGCGCCAGGGAAGAGGTGCGGCTGCCCTCCCACCCCTCCACTATATATAGGGGCAAGGGGAGAGGGGGAGGCTGTCGGGTGGTAGGTGCGACATATGCCAACGGATGGCTTATCATAGTGGGTGCCAGTAAGACGTCGCCGGTGCCTGGAAACGGGATGAGGCGAAGACATGCACGCCGGCGAATCTTACCCAGGTTCGGGGCTCTCCGAGGAGATAACACCCCTAGTCCTGCTCTGCGGGGTCTCCGCATGATCACTAGATCAGAAAGAGTAGCTACAAATGCTCCTAGAGCTGCTCGGTTCAAGGGAGAAGAAGAGCAAGGCTAGCTCTTGCTTCCCTCTCTCTATGGTGTGTGTGTGATGCTAAGAAGCCAACCCTTTGCATGGGTGCCCCGGGGGGTTTATATAGGCCTACCCCCCGGGGGTACAATTGTAATCCGACTGGGCGTGGGTCCCAACCGTCAGTCTCTGCGCTCGCCGGCTTCTCCACCGGCCGTTGGGGCCCGCCGACTGGTGGGTCCCGCTGGCTGCCGGCCTCTGGGTCGATAGGCCGGCCCCACCGCTTAGCGTCTTGTCGGCGGCTGCTTACTGTAGCCTCGCCCCTGATGACGAGGGCTTCGTCGAGGTAAGCGTGGCTACAGTGTGCCGCCTCGAGGGCTCTCACTGTAGCCTTACCTCGTCTTGTCTCCTTAATGTGGCACATGCTTCGAGGAAGGGGGTAGCCGGCTTCTGGGGGCCGGCTACGCCCTTGGCCGACTAGGGGAGGCCGGGCCGCCTTCGCGCCTCTCTCTGGCTGAAGGGGCCCGCCGCTCGTGGGCCGTACTGGCGCCAGTCGTGGGTGACGTTGAGGCCAGCATGGCTACAGTGCCGAGCCGGACGGGAGATGGTCGTCCCGTACGGCGTCCTGTGGCCATGCCTGCCTCGGGCTTCGGGGGTAGTGGGCCGCACTGTGGCCACACCCCGTCTTGTCACCGTTATGTGGGTGTAGTTTTGGTGGGTGCAGTCTTGGCCGGCTTCTTGGGGTCGGCGCTCTTCGTGGCCGGCTCTGGGGAGTCGGCGTTCTCTATGGCCGGCTTCCTAGAGTCGGCCATCCCGTGGTTATCTTGGGGGAAGGTTGCTGAGGCTGGGTCGCCTTCTTAGAGTCGGCTTCAGAGGTAGCCGCCCGGGGAAGGCGGCCCAAGGCTTGAAATGCTTGTAGGCCCAAATGGCCTGATAATTTTCTGAAGAGCCAGGGGCAGTCGGTTAGGCTACCCGTGGCCATTTACTCCGACAGTAGTCTCCGAAGCTGGTTGGGCTTCGAGGTTGGGTAGGAGTCGAGAAGCTCGATCAGCTTCCTATCTTGACAAGCCGGCAGCTGGGAGCGGACTTTGGTTGGGGGCCCCATCTCGGTGAAATTTTTTGGAGTCGGAGGGCGGGAGCTCGCCAGCGCGTGCACCGGGCCGCGGGCTGGCCACTTGCCGCCTGCGAACCACGTGGCCTCTCTTGGCTAAAAAGCCTGCCAGCCCACGTGCGCGACGGGACGTCACCGCAGGGCGGGGGCCCGCCACGCCCACGCCCGGGCCCAGGCGTGGATCCTCTGTAGCCCGAAACCGCCCGCACGTCTCCCTGCGGCGGTTTCGGCATGCCTTTAGGGCGTAATAATCGCGAGGCGTGGGGGGAGTGGGTGCAGTTAATCCCACGTCTCACCCCACGTCCTGCCTCCCCGGCTTCACCTCGCGAAGCTATAAGTAGGGGGAGAGGGAGAGCGGCAGGCTCTCGCACGCTCCTCCTCCTTCCATCATCTTCTTCCTCCTGCCGTTTCTTGCAACAGCGCCTCGCCGCCGCGCTCTTCCACTACTCGTTCCTCCGCCGCCGCGCTCGTTTTCGCCATGCCTCCCGCCACGGAGCAGTATGGCGGGGATTGGGACGGCTCCAACGTCCACGAGGATCACGTCGAATTCCTCCGCAAGACGCGACGGCTGCCCGGCGCGGACAAGGTGGAGGTCCGTCTCGCGCCGGCGAAGGAGATTACACCAGAGCCGCGGGAGGGCGAGCGGGTGGTCTTCCGCTCGCATTTCTTGTGCGGCATCGGCCTGCCCATGAGCGCCTTCTTCCGCTCTTGGCTCGAGTTCTACCAGCTCCAGCCGCACCACCTCACCCTGAACGCGGTGGTGCTGCTGTCTGCCTTCGTCACCTTGTGCGAAGGCTACCTCGGCGTCCTCCCTACCCTCGAGCTCTGGGGGGAATTCTTCCAGACCAAGCTGGGCACGCGCATGCAGGGCGTGCCGGCTCAGACTGGCGCCTTCATCGCGATGCGGAGGGTGGCTGCCAACAACCCCTTCCCCATCATCCCGCTGATCCAGTCAGTGAAGCTAAGGCAAAAGTCATACTTCTACGTGAGGAACGTCGCCCCGCAGGGCGACTACGTCAATCTGCCGGCTTACGTAGCCGGCCCACCGGCGGGCAGGCGGCCCCAGTGGTCATACCGGGCCGTGACGTTGACGCCGGCTAGAAACGCGGTCATCGCCCGAGTGCGAGTGATGATCCAGTCGGAGGGCTTGTCGGGGCCCGACCTGCTGGCCGCCTTCGTCATGCGCCGGGTACTCCCGCTCCAGAGCCGCCCTCATCTGATCTGTCAGATGAGTGGCCAGCTCGATCCGAGCCGGATGTGTACCAAGGACATGCCGCACGACGAGGTGGCCTATATGGTGAACTACCTTGCGAACTGCAAACTCTCCGAAGAGTGGCAGTTCGGCAAGGAGCCATATTGCAGAGCCAATCCGCCGCCTACGGTATGTTCTCCTAGTCTCTTCTTCTTCTCTCAGTTTTGTTGCCGAGTTCCTTTTGAACGATTCTGATTAGTCGGCTTGTTTTTGACAGAGCCCTCTCCTTCGGCCTGCAAGCGGGTCGGACGCGGAGCGCCGATTCACCCCCGACCGGATGGAGCACGATCTGGAGGACCCCGACTTGGGGGCGGCCGCTATGGACGACAACACCGAGCCGGGTGGTGGCCAAGCCGACGGCGAAGCAGGCGGCTCCGGGCATGGAGTCGGTTTCGACGACTGGCCGGACGATGACGAGGCCGAAGTCGTCCCGCGCCGTCAGCCGGCGTCTGGCCGCGGCGCGGGTTCCTCCGCTGCACCGCCTGCTCGGGGCGGCGGGCAAAAGCGTCGTGCCGCGCAGGGTTTGTTCGGCAGTCGGACGAAGAAGCCCAGGGGCGGGGCGGCGGCGACCAGGCGGGAAGAGGCGGTCGTGAAGGTTGCTCGCTTCCGTAAGACGGTGAAGCAACCGCAGACGGTGTCGGCGTAAGTTCAAACTCCTTCGTGTACTCTTTTTTCTTTTCTCTGGTGGCTCTTGAATCCTTGTCTTTTTCTCCAAACAATCAGAGCTCCACTGTCGCTCGAGCGGGCGGCTGCCGCCTCCGTTGTTGAGTCGCTGAGGGGATCTAGAAGCACCACTCGCCGCGTGGACCCCCGTGCCGACCTTCAGGCGGCGACGGAGCGGAACGCGCGGGAGGTGCGGGAGGAGCGGGAGGCGCGGGAGGCGGAGGCGCGGAAGGCGGCCGCCGCCCAGACAGCGCAGGAGGAGGAGGCGGCGAAGGCGCGCGCCGACACCGTAGCCAAGGCCCAAGCGGAGGCTGCAGCTGCGGCGATGGCGGAGGGGGCCTTGTTGGTCACCCCACTGCGCGTCGCAGCGCCTGGGGCCCCGGAGCCCCCGCCAGAAGAAGCCGGCGGTGACCAGCCGGGGCTGGAGAGGGATGACGACGTCGTCATCCTGGAGAGGGCGCCGGTGCTGACCCCGCCGACTGGGGCGGCTCAAGGCGGCCGACCTGATCTGCCGCCTGCGCAGTCGGTGGGGGGCGAGCCAGCCGCGAGAACTGAGCTGGCGGTCCGGATGCCGCCGAGCCGGCGCGCGGGGAAGGCTGCGTCGGAGCCACAGAAGGCTGCGTCGGAGCCGCAGCTGGCCGCGGGCTCCAGCTCGTCGGCCCAGGATGCGGAGGCGGCCAGCGCCACCTCGGGGTGGACGCCGGGCGGAGGGTCGGCCGTGATGAACGTGGCCGCGCAGGACGTCCGGACCCGGCTCCAGGCCCAGGCTACGGCGCTGAGGCAGTACACCGACGAATTCCTTGCGACGCGGGCGGCCATCCGGGTTAGTCTTCTTATCTTGCTTCTTCTTGATCTTGGTTTCTTCCGTGGGGGCGTGTCAGCGCACCCACTGGGTGTAGTCCCCGAGTTCTGAGTCGGCTGCTGAGCAGGCGGCTTGGAACTTCTTAGTGGATTTGGCTTTGCTATTCTTTTTCTTACTTCGATCTTCTGCCTATCTTGCAGGACTACCACAATCTTCGTGCGGCCGCCTTCAACTCCCAGGCTCGGGAGCTGACCCAGAAGACCGCCGACCTAACTGAGAGCCGGGGTAAGTGCTTTGTTCTTTATCTCACGTGGGGGCGCGTCAGCACACCCACTGGGTGTAGTCCCCGAGATTCGGGTCGACTGCTGAGCAGTCGGGTCGGATCTTCCTTGACGACTTCCTCTTATTGTTTCTTCTTTTTCTGCCGTCTCTGTAGCGGCCAACGCTGGTCTGAGGGCACAGCTGGGAGAGTCTCAGACTGCCCTTCATGCTAAGGAGGCCGAGCTTGCCGCCTTGGTGCAGGAACGCGACCGCCTGGCCAAGAAGTTGGCCGACCAAGAGGAGGGCCACAAGGCGGCTCTGAAGGCGGTGCAGGACCGTGAAGCCGCCCTCCAGGCCGAGTACGAGACAGAAGCGGCTGGTCTGAAGCAAGGCAGACTCTGATCACTGGCTATGGTCAGATCGAAGATCTAGTTGACGGTAAGCCCCCTACTTCTTCGTCCTTTCTTGCCGTCTGCCGCTTTTGGCTCGTTTTCTGACTTGGTGTTTTCTCTTCTTTCTCTTTCTTTCTTGCACAGAGTACTTCCCTGGCTACTCTACCGCCGCCAACCAGATCATCGAGGCCCACCGCCAAGCGCGAAGGCTGGCTGGCTTCGAGATTGCACCGAGCGCTGGCCATTTGCTGGAGGAGCAGCTCTTGGCGATCCAGGCCCGTCTCCAGCTGGCTCACCGACTGCTCCGCCGGCTTCAGCGTGCCGGGGCGCAAGTATTGGCCGCCCTCTGGCCCGGCGTAGTGGTTCCCCGCACCCCTAGTCGGACTGCCGACTGGCTGGAGGTGGCGGTGGGTCGCCTCGAAGCCTGGAAGGCCTCGGCAGCTCGGTCCGGCGCCAGGCGGGCGCTGGAGTTCGTCAATGCCTGGTACCCAGGCCTAAGTCTGGACCAGCTGGCTACCTGGCGGCAGCAAGCCGACACGGAGCTGGAGCCGGCGCGGCCGGCTATCATCCGGCGGGCTTCGGCGATCGCCGACTACACCGACACCAGCGTCTTCGCCCCTGAGGTTGATGACAACGGTGTCGCCCAGCCGGAGGAGTGGTTCGGGCTGAACCCGGCAGACGGTGAAGACTCGGCGGAGGAGATCGATTCCAGCGACGAGGGCGAGGAGGAGGAGGAGGAGGGTGAAGACGCCGAGCCGGCTGGTGGAGCGGCCGACCGGCCTCAGCCTGACCGCGCCTCCAGCACCACGTCACACGCGGGTGCGTCGCCTGCCACCAGTGGTGACCAAGCCGAGACCCGCCAGCCGGCCACTCCTTCAGCCGGCGACGCCATCTCCACCGACCAGCCTGGCTCCCGCACCGCGCCTTAGTCTAGTCTGCTATCTTTTGTTTTCCTGTCTTGTCACTTTTGGAACAATATTCTATTAAGTCTGCACAATTCCACCCACTGGGGGTGTATTCGAATGTATGTCTATTGCCGGCCTGTTGGGGGCTTTATATGTATATACGACTTATGCATGCGTTTTGGCTTTTCCTCGTTCTTTGCTTTTCATCCTTCTGCTGTTTCCTTTGCCGCCCTCCCTTGGTTGCCGCGTCCCCAGTCAGACAGTTGCTCTGCAATCTGTGGCTGGAGGAGTGCTTGGCCAATTGGGAGGGCAAGTACTTTAGCTTTGTTGGATTTAGAGCTAAGTATTTAGGAAGCCGGACAGCCGGCTGTTCTGACAGCCGGCGAGCGTGGTTGGAGGCCGTCTTTTTGCTATATAAGTTCGTTAGTCCTTAGCCGTTTTTCGTGTGGGCATCCTTTCTGCCTTGTCTCTTGCTAGTCGGACAGTCGGTTCTTCGAGCTGCGACTTTCAACAAGAGAGGACTCGGGAGCCGGCACACTACTTGTCTGACTTCAGGTAGAACTTTTAATATAGCTCAAGGCGGCCAGTCCCCGGGCCGACTAGTCGAACCCGGTGCCAGACAAGAAATCAAATGTAATAATACATTCATGGATATGACACTCGTCATTCATAGATAAATAAAGGCAGTCCCCGTGTGCTCCTCGGGGAGCCTGTTGTTTCATACTTAATACAAAAGGGTAGCATGATACATACTGCTTTTAACTGTAAAATCTTCTCAGGAGGTTCGCGTTCCATGGTCGCTCCGACTCCTTGCCGGAGTCATCTCTCTTGCGTGCTATTGGTTTTTGCGCGTCGATCAAGTAGTAGGAGTCGTTGCCGAGTGCCTTGCTGACGACGAAGGGGCCTTCCCAAGGGGCCGAGAGCTTGTGCTGGCCGGTTGTTCGCTGGATTAGCCGAAGCACAAGGTCGCCCTCTTGGAAGGATCTTGGCTTGACCTTTCGCTTGTGGTAGCGGTGCAACCCTTGCTGGTAGATGGCGGACTGGCTGAGTGCTAACATCCGGCCTTCTTCTAGTAGGTCGACGCCGTCTTCTCTTGCTTCCTTGGCCTCCGCCTCCGTGTACATGGTGATCCGAGGCGAGTCGAACTCGATGTCGGTTGGGATGACAGCCTCGGCACCATATACAAGGAAGAACGGAGTGAAGCCGGTTGACTTGTTGGGTGTAGTGCGCAGACTCCAGAGGACAGCCGGCAGCTCATCAAGCCAGCAGCCGGCTGATCGCTCCAGTGGTACAACCAGTCGGGGCTTGATGCCGGAGAGGATGAGTCAATTTGCTCGCTCGACCTGGCCGTTTGACTGCGGGTGGGCAACGGACGCTAAGTCTAGTCGGATGCCCTGCGTCACGCAGAAACGTGCCAGTGCTCCTTTGGCGAAGTTCGTGCCGTTGTCGGTGATGATGCTGTGTGGCACGCCGTACCGAGTAGTGATGTCAGTGATGAATGTCACAGCAGTCGGCCCGTTCAGGTTCTTGATCGGCTTCGCTTCGATCCACTTTGTGAACTTGTCCACAGCGACAAGTAGATGAGTCAAGCCGCCGCGGGCTGTCTTGAAAGGGCCCACCATGTCCAGTCCCCAGACGGCAAAAGGCCAGGTGAGGGGAATGGTCTTGAGTGCAGAAGCCGGCAGGTGTTGCTTGGAACTGAATACTTGGCATCCTCTGCAGCTCTTGACTATTTCTTTGGCATCTTCCAAGGCAGTCGGCCAAAAGAAACCATGGCGGAAAGCCTTGGCCACAAGAGATCTTGAGGCTGCGTGGTGGCCGCATTCGCCTTGGTGGATATCCTTGAGGATTGCCATTCCTTTTTCTGGCTCGACACAGCGCTGGAAGACTCCAGTGACGCTGCGCTTGACAAGCTCTCTGTTGATTATTGCATATGCTCCGGCTCGTCGTTGCACTAGTCTTGCTGAGATCTCATCAGCCGGCAGCTCTCTGCTGACTAGGAATCTGAGGATGGGCTGGGCCCAAGATGGAGCTGTGACTTCTTCTTCTGTTAGCGTAGCCACCATGACTCGGGTGGGTGGGTTGGGTGGCGTGGAGTTGGAGTCGGCCACCGCTTTTTGCGTTGCTGCAGTCCCCGGGCCGACTGCTGCAGTCCCCGGGCCGGGTTCTGAAGTCCCCGGGCCGGGTGCGACTACGGCAGTCCCCGGGCCAGTTGTCGAAGTCCCCGTGCCGCCTGCGGGGTTCCTCCAGTCGGATCCGGCTGCATCTGGCACAGGCGGTACGAAGATAGAGTCCGACTCTGGAGACGGCTTGATGGACGGCTTGAGGAGGCGCTGGAGGAAGACGCCAGTCGGTATGGCTTGTCGGGTGGAGCCGATCCGTGCTAGGGCATCTGCTTGGTCGTTGTCGGCCCTTGGCACGTGAAGGAACTCGCACCCTTCGAAGTACCCGCTGATCTGCTGGACGAGGAATCGATAGCTCGCCATGTTCGCGTCTTTGGCGTCCCAGTCGCCAGACGACTGCTGGACCACCAAGTCTGAGTCGCCGTAACACAGGATCCGGCGTATACCGAGCTCTTTGGCTAGCCGGAGCCCATGTACGAGCGCCTCATACACGGCCACGTTGTTGGAGGCGGCGAAGTGGATCTGTAGCGTGTACTTGAGCTTGTCGCCTTTGGGAGAGGTGAGGACGATGCCGGCTCCCAAGCCAGTGCGCATCTTGGACCCGTCAAAGTGCATCCGCCAATGGGTAGAGTCGGGAGCCGGTGGTAGGTACTGGGTCTCGGCCCAGTCGACGAGGAAGTCGGCCAATGCTTGGGACTTGATGGCGGTGCGGGTTTGGTAGAAGATCGTATAGGGCGCCAGTGCAATGGCCCATTTAGCCACCCGGCCGGATGCATCCCGGCTGCCTATGATCTCGGCGAGCGGGGCGGTGCACACGACCGTGATGGGGTGCTCTTGGAAGTAGGGCTTCAGTTTCTTGGTGGCGAAGTAAACCCCATAGCACATCTTCTGGTAGTGCGGGTAGTTCTGCTTTGAGCTGGATAGCACTTCGCTTAGATAGTACACCGGCCTCTGGACTAGCTGGGCTCGGCCTTCTTCCGGGCGCTGGACCACAACAACAGTACTGACCACTCGGCTAGTCGCGGCAATGTAGAGGAGCATGGGCTCCTTTTCAGTCGGCGCTGCCAAGACAGGCGGAGTGGTCAGCATTTTCTTCAACTCATGGAAGGCTTGGTCGGCTTGGTCATTCCACTCGAAGTGAGTGGACTTCTTCATGAGTCGGTACAGGGGAAGAGCCTTCTCTCCTAGTCGGCTGATAAAGTGGTTCAGGGAAGCCAAGCACCCAGTGAACTTCTGCACATCTCGCAGTTTGGTGGGAATCTCCATCCTCTCGATGGCCTTGATCTTCACAGGGTTGCACTCGATGCCGCGTTCGGAGACCAGGAAGCCTAGCAGCTGGCCGGCTGGTACTCCGAACACGCACTTCTCGGGGTTGAGCTTGATTTGGAATCGGCGCAAGTTGGCGAATGTTTCTTTGAGATCTTCCAGCAGGGTACCACGCTTCTCTGTCTTCACCACAATGTCGTCTACATAGACGTGGGCATTTCTGCCGAGTTGTTTCAAGAGGCATTTCTGCATGCAACACTAAAAAGTGGCACCGGCATTCCTTAAGCCGAATGTCATAGTCAGGTAGCAGAAAGCTCCAAATGGTGTGATGAAGGCAGTCTTCAGGCGGTCTGCTGGGTCCAACTTGATCTGATGGTACCCTGAGTAGGCATCCAAAAAACTCAACAGCTCGCATCCGGCTGTGGAGTCTATCACTTGGTCAATCCGTGGCAAAGCAAACGGATCCTTTGGGCAGGCCTTGTTCAGGCTGGTGTAGTCTATACACATACGCCACTTGCTATTCTTCTTCAAAACCAGAACTGGGTTGGCAAGCCACTCTGGAAAAAACACTTCCATGATAAAGCCCGCGGCGAGGAGCCGGGCTATCTCTTCTCCTATGATTCTTCTCTTCTCTTCTGACAGTCGGCGGAGGGGATGCTTGACCGGCTTCGCGTCGGCTCGGACATGTAATTTGTGCTCGGCGAAATCCTTCGGGACACCCAGCATGTCCTTTGGGGACCATGCGAAGATGTCTCGATTCTCACGGAGGAAGTCGACGAGCTCGCCTTCCTATTTATTGTCCAAGTTTGCCCCAATGACAGCGAACCTCTCCCGATTCTCCGGGTCCAGAGGTATCTTCTTGGTCTCTTTGGCCGGCTGGAAGGAGCCCTGCGCATCACAATCTTTGGGATTGGGGGACAGGGCCGGCTGCTTGCCGGCCATGGCCACAACCCGCTCCAGCATTTTCTTCTCTTCTGCCACTACGAGGGACTCGGCCAGCCGGCTACTGGCCATGGCGCACTCGATGGACTTCTTGTAATCGCCGGCTACCGTGATGATCCCCTTCGAGCTCGGCATCTTCATCTTCAGGTAGGGGTAGTGGGGCACAGCCATGAACTTGGCCAGAGCAGGTCGGCCAAGCAAAGCATGATAGGGGCTCTCCAGATCCACTACCTCGAACCAGATCGCTTCTCGGCGAAAATGATCTTTGTCTCCGAAGAGAACATCCATTTTAATCTTGCCGATTGGGGAGCAAGACAAGCCGGGGACGATACCATGGAACACGGTTCGGCTCGGCATGAGCTGCTTCGCCTTGATGTTCAGTTTCTCCATGGTATCGCGGTACAGTATATTGATACTGCTTCCGCCATCTATCAGGACGCGGGAGAATCGGGCAGCTCGCCTCTTCGTCGCGAGGGTGACGTCCAAGACCAGTGCATAGGAGCCAGGGGATGGCATCACCTCTGGGTGGTCGGCCTGGCTCCAGCTGATTGGCTTCTCTGACCAGTGCATGAACTCGGGGGTGCTTGAGGCGACTGCATTGACCTCTTGATGCTGACGGCGCCGACTGCGCTTGTCATCGGTTTGGCTGGTGAAGACGACGTAGGCGGCGTGCTCTTCAGGGAACTCGTCTTGGATGGCTCCGACTGCCGGCCGAGCCGCCGGCTGCTTGGGGGCTGGAGGCGGAGGCGGCAGCAACCCTTCGCCCTTGGAGATTCGTGTCAGCCAGTGGCATTTTCGGGTCGTGTGGTTGGACGGCTTCGCGCCGCTGTGGAACTTGCAGGGGGCGTCGAGAGTCTGCTCGTAAGAGAAAGCCGGCTGCCAAGCCGGCCTGCCACCCTTCTTTTTGGGAGCGGGCCGTTCTTCGGGCTGCTCATCTTCAACTGTGGCCACCTGCCGACTGGTGGAAAGCGGCATGGGGGCCTTGCGCTTGTGGTCGTTCTGGTAAGGGCGCCGATTGGAGTCGCCAGCCGGCGTCTTGGGAGCCGGAGCAACCACCTTCCCAGAGGCGTCTACTCAGAGCTCGGTCTTCATCGAGGAGTCGGCCATGGCGTACTTGTCCGCGATGACCAGCAGTTCGTCGAGGGTAGCCGGCTCGTCGCAGAGGAGTCGGTGCTTGAGGAGGGTGCCCTCTCGGCACCCGGCGGTGAAGTACTCAATGGCCTGGACCTCGTGCACTCCCTCGCAGGAGTTGCGGAGCTCGGCCCACCGCGTGAGGTAGTCGCGGGTTGACTCATTGGGCCCTTGGACGCACAGGGAGAGCTGGCGAGGCTTGGGAGGCCGCTTGTACGTGCTGGTGAAGTTGCGGACGAAGACTTCCGTGAAGTCCAGCCAGCTATTGATGCTATAGGGCTTGAGGCTGTTGAGCCATGTGCGCGCCGTGCCTTGCAGCATGAGGGGGGCGTACTTCACAGCCACGCGCCGATTGCCGTTGGCTATGCTGACAGCAGTGGAGTAGTCGATGAGCCAATCTTCCGGCTTCACCGAGCCGTTGTACTTGGGCGTGTCTCTGGGAAGCGAGAACCCTTTGGGGAAGGGCTCGTCGCGGATGCGGGGGCCAAAGCATGGCGGGCCGACATCGTCTTCTTCTTCTAACGCCAGGGATCAAGCAAGGCGGTCGATCTGGTGGCGGGCGTCGTTCTCGCCGACTCCTTCTCGGCGGCCTAGTCGGTCACCAAGAGTCGGGTGCGTGACGGGCGGCGGGGTGAGACGTCTCTCTCTTCGAGGCGGGGGAGGACGCAGGTTTCCTTAGTGCTCCACTACTCGAGGGCGGCCTTCCGTGTCGCGCTCGATGGTGATACGAGTCCGGCTGCGGCTAGCAGCCGGCTCCTTGTCTTTCTTCTGCCGGGCGCCGCTCGTAGTCGGCGGGCGCCGCTCGTAGTCGGCGGGCGCCGCTCGTAGTCGGCGAGCGGGACGTTGCAGCATGCTCTCGGCGCATAGGATGACTATCGGCGCGGGCGCCGGCTTCATGCCGTTCTGCAGCCGCGTCGATCAACTGCTGGATCCGTCTTGTCATGTAGGGGAGTTCGTCGGCTCCCAGCCCATTTAGCTCTTCGGCGGCCGCCTGAGCGGCTCGCAGATTCTCGAGCGGGGTGGCGTAGACGGGGCGATCTGCCCCCAGCATGCTGGCAATAGCCGCACCGCGCTTCTGGACGAAGCCGGCTCGGCTCGGCCCGCTAGGCGGCGGCGTACCGAAGGCGGCGCGGTCGACTTTGCGCTGGTGGGCCTCGGTGAGGCGTCTCATGGAGGCTATCTTCTGGCCTTCCGCGATGAGGGCGAGGCGGCGTGCCTCCAGGGTCTCGGCGTCGGCGTCAGACAGGATTGGGACGGAGAGGTCGTGCATTGCCGCTTGCAGGGCGTCGTGGGCATTCTCGCCCGAGTGGCGACGTGGCTGATGACCAACACTTCGGTGACAGCGCTGCTTCCACTGTCAGCTCGAGGGAGAGGATCGTCGAAGACCACCACGTCGGAGGGGTAGGCGTCGAGCGATGCCGTGTCGGAGTGGACGAGCATCGGGTCGGTGGAGCCGACCGACTCCACATCTGCAGCGGGCTCGCTAGAGACGTGAAGCTGGTCGAGGAGGCTGACGAGGCGGCTCTCGGGGTAGTCCGTGCCCGCGTTGGACGCGGGCTCGTCGGAGATGCGAGTCTTGCCGAGAAGATCGGCGAGGCAGCTCGCCACGCAGGCGTCGTCGACGCCTTGCAGCGCGTCGAGGCAAACGCCATCGGGCGCAGCAGGCTGGCTGCGCTCGCGGGGGAGGAAGAGGGTTCCTCTCCAGAACAGGTCTCCGGACGACGGTGCACCTGGCCCCACGGTGGGCGCCAAATGTCGGGTGGTAGGTGCGACATATGCCAACGGATGGCTTATCATAGTGGGTGCCAGTAAGACGTCGCCGGTGCCTGGAAACGGGATGAGGCGAAGACATGCACGCCGGCGAATCTTACCCAGGTTCGGGGCTCTCCGAGGAGATAACACCCCTAGTCCTACTCTGCGGGGTCTCCGCATGATCACTAGATCCGAAAGAGTAGCTACAAATGCTCCTAGAGCTGCTCGGTTCAAGGGAGAAGAAGAGCAAGGCTAGCTCTTGCTTCCCTCTCTCTATGGTGTGTGTGTGATGCTAAGAAGCCAACCCTTTGCATGGGTGCCCCAGGGGGTTTATATAGGCCTACCCCCGGGGGTACAATTGTAATCCAGCTGGGCGTGGGTCCCAACCGTCAGTCTCTCCGCTCGCCGGCTTCTCCGCCGGCTGTTGGGGCCCGCCGACTGGTGGGTCCGCCGGCTGCCGGCCTCTGGGTCGATAGGCCAGCCCCACCGCTTAGGGTCTTGTCGGCGGCTGCTTACTGTAGCCTCGCCCTGTCACGACCGGATTTTTGGGATATAATTTCCCAGAAAAACGGCCTTGTGCTCACCAGCCCCAGGATTACTGTTAGCTGATGAGGCACCAACTTGATACAAGAATTCCAAGCAAGGTACAAAAATATGTAGTACAAGACCATTGTGGCCTAGGAGTACAACACTTGGTTTCTAGCGGAAGCGGTTGGATACATCTGCGTCTATGGGACTCCATTTCCCACAAGAACAGCTGACCAGGATAACTCCTATTTTCGCGAGGCTGCTATCGTCAACACGTAGGTTCCGAGGTTGTCACCGCGATGCTTATCTCCAAGAGGGGAATCTGGCCAAGACAATAGCCAGGGACAAGCCTGTGAGTACGTTTGAATGTACTCGGAAACTTTAGGAACACGGGTATAATGTAATAAGGGACAATCAAGCTCCGAACTAATTATGATCACAACATCTGCCACGAAAGTCTGCGTTGCTCGCATGCAGAGATAATATGAACATGCAGTACGTGGGTGAGGACTATGAAAGTACTCGCAAGATAGTTCGAACATAAAATATAACAAATGTGAACACGATGCAGGAGCACAGGTTAACAAGTGCAATCAGACATAGAGATAATGATGCATGGGAGACAAAAGAGAAGTCGGGCGGTAGTCCTCCCGAAATCCCAAAGTAAAATACTGAGGGCCAAGCGAGTGTCTGAATGACTCCTCGAGAAGAAAACGCAAGAGTAAATATCCAAAAATAAATACTGGGTGCCAAACGAGTGTCTGAATGACTCCTCGAGAGGAAAATGCAAGAGTAACCATGCCGCAGTCGGGCGTCTGAGCGACACCACATAAAGGGCTTTTAAAAGATAAATAAGCAACAAGCATGCCGCAGTCGGGCGTCTGAGCGACGCCACAGAAAGGGCTTTATAAAAGAATAATCACAGTGAGTATCCAGGAGGTAGAACCATCCCAGGGATACTCAATAAAATACATAATGTAAATGGTTAGTCCATACTAATAATAACAAAATTAAAACATGATCCTCAGATGTCACAGGTCATGAACACAAATCTAGTCTAGCCGTTTCTCCATCCGAAGACCGTCACTGAGCTCTAGCTAAATCGTTCTCCATCCGAAATACCGTTACTATGATCCAGTTAGCCGTGTCTCCATCCGAAAACCGTCACTGAGTTCTAGTTAAATCGTTCTCCATCCAAATACCGTTACTAGATTCAACTCAGACTGTGGTCCTTACTCAAGAACATGGCTATCCAACAGGATATATCCTCTGCAGAGGGAGTACTATTTTCCCACGAGTAACGGATTTACTTAGTCCATCGGGACTAATTCTGCCTACGGCCTTTTAATTGAAAACACGCCTGACCTGCACACACCAGCTTAACTCACCGATGTCTGGAATCACCCACGACACCTGCCAAGCAAAACTCTAAGTGGGGAGGCTACAACCTCGACGTAGCATGGGATCAAATTTCTATACGCGCGCTCTAAGGGGTGCCCCCCTCTCGGTCCCAACCGGAAACACCCATGCCCCCGGACCAAGTGGCATGCCTACCGGAGGCCTCCGGTATCTTCCACTATGGCCTCTCTGTACGGTGTGTGCTTTGGTAAGGGGTTGACAACTTACTGAACCATACCCCGTCTGCGACAGGGGCAAGTGGTGGTACCAACAAATAGGGAAGCTACTGGCCAAGACTCAACCTACGACCGACTCAGGTGGTCCAAGTAGCCTCCAACAATATTACCATTAATGGAATAAATCACCACTCATCAAGCCTCACCATGCCATACCGGACCTACTCGTCTCGACGAGGGACTAAGGAAAAGCTCGTGTCTACCCAAGACCACGACCTTTCCCGGCTTCCTTCCGATATGCATGGGGAGCTCACGAGATTGATCCAAACCACTAGCGTATCCATTGTTGACCACAAAATATCTCCAAAAAGCACTCATGCACGAGACTTTATCGTTACATAAGGATAACGCACACTCCAAGCCAAATGGTGTTGTAAACGTATCAGAACACCGCAACAAAATCTTATGCCAGAGTTCAGAAATGCTTGCCTTCAAGAGTATGCAAAGGATGCACTTTTTTGAAAGCTTTCTCTTCTCTCCATTATCCCTATTTTGCAAAATCCAAATAACAAATATTTCAAACACAGTACAAAAAGTTGTCTCAAATATTTTTTAAATAAATCTTAAAATAAACTAGGTGAAATTTGAGAGAGGTAGGAAAAAGAATCAACTCATTTGGAGTTTTATTTTAAAAGTTATAGCTGGTCAAAGTCTGGTCAAAACTCTGTTTCTAAAAAAACCAGAAAAGAAAACGCTTCGAGGGGAATACGCTTTCGCAGCAGAGGAGACGTACTCGGGACTTATGCGCCTTCACTTAAAACAGAGAAGACGGCACGCGGGTCGCTGACAGTGTGTCCAGAGGGCCCACTGGTCAGGTTTGACCGTTCTTCCCTCCCTCCTCTCTCTCTCTGCCCGAACGGTGGCGGCCTCCAGCGATCGCCGTCGACGAACGGCGGCTCCTTGAGGGCATCTGAGGGTAGGGATGGACTGGCCAGACCGAGGCGGTCCTCTTGGTGGTCGCTGGGTCGTCGGGGGTGGCAGAAATCGCCGGCGGCGAGCTCCGCGGCGGAGGGGGCTACGGTGGAGAAGTGGTTTTTGGGCTCCGGTGGTGTCCGATCGAGGTTGGGTAGCTGGGCAGCTCCGCAAGGAGAAGGGGAAGCTACTGGTGGCGTTGGTTGGGCGAAAGAATGGCTGGCTGCGACGTATTTCACCAGAGTTCGGCGGCGGCCGAACTGGCCGGAGTTGGGGGAGGTGGCCTCTCCGGGTCAATCCGCTGCTTGGGGGGAACTAGGGGGAAAACCTGGCGTCGCCTGAGTGCTCGGTGGGGCTCGGGGTTCCCTTTAAATAGGCGCTCGAGGTTGGACCGCGGCGGCTGGGGATAAGATCGCCGGCGACAGCCGTGCTGTAGCCGCAGGGCGACGTGGCGGCGACGAACGCGTGCCGACGAGCTTCGGGATAAGATCGAGCTATTCACAGGGGCAGCTGGCGCGCTGGTGTGGTTTGGGCGGTGCCGAACATGGCAGAGGCCGCTGCCGACGCCGGCGTGCCGCCAAGGGCTCTGCCAGCGGCGCTGCAGGGCGCCAGAGATGGCGTGGAGAGGAGGCGAGCTAGTGCGCGGTTCAGTGGTGGAGCAGGGGTTAGGGACGGGTCGCGTCGAGTGCGGCAGCGCGGCGCGGCGGCTCAGTGCGCGCGCGTGCCAAACGTGCGCTCTAGGCGCACCCAGAGCACGCACGGAACCCGCTCGACGAAATGCCAGGGCGGTCTAGAGCGCGAGGGTGAGGCTGGCAATGAACAGGACAGGGGTAGGGGTGGCTAGGAGCTCAGTGGACAAGGTTGCTGAGTCATTGGAGCAAGTTCACAGTGCAAACAAGGAACTCATGCCAAAACAGACTGAGCACACCAAGTGTTCGACAGAATGCCAAGTGCACTTAGGCAACTCTTGGAGTGGCCAAAATCTCCAGATCAGGGTCTCTTTAGGTGTGGAAGATGAAGGCAAGATCATATGGGCAAAACCAGAAACTTGTTAGTGCAAGTTTTGCAAAACTCCAGTTTTGGACAGAAAGAAAAAGGGTTTATTGCATGCACTTAAAAACCTCCATTGAGTCCACTCTCCTGGACTTAAGGGTTTTGAAGGGAGGGCTACAAGTAGGAAAAAGGGTCATGGGCACCAGAGCAAAATAAAATAGGGTTGCAGTACAAATCACCAAATTGGACCAGAATGCAAAAGAGGTTGTTTTACTCAAATTTTTCAAAGAACATCACTGGGTTTTTTGCATGACGATGAATTGTAGGCATCCACTGACATCTCCAAACACTTGGAAGAATTTTTAAAGAAATATTTAAATGGGTTGTAGTGCAAAAGTGCCCACCGGACCAGATTGGAAAAGTTGGTGTAGAGCTCAAAATCTCCAATGGCCAAAAGGTATTTTTGCATAAAAGTGATGTGGAAACATCACATGACATCCCCAATTTTTGGTGGAAATTTTAAATGCATTTGTCAAATGGTTGTAGTGCAAAACAGGCTCCAAATCCAAAAGAAATCATCTTAAAAGAATAAAGCTCTGAGAAAAACAAATCTTGCAAATTTAAATCCACTGATAAAGAATTGTTTTATCATAGAGAGTATTCAAGTCCAACAATACTTTTTGGAAGTTTTCCACTTGAAGTAAAAATCCATAAAAACAAAAGGGTAAATCTTGACAAATGGAAAAGTTTTATTTCCTGGCAAAATTTTAAATCAATAAATCAAGGTCAAAATTTTGGGGTGTCACAACACTACCCCCCTTAAGAAAAATCTCGTCCTCGAGATTTGTTAAAAACTGTTTTGAACCAAAAACTGTTTTTATCAAAAGAAATCATTCAACTGCACAAAAACAAAGTGGCTATAGTGAGAGGGCAATAAGTGGTGAAAAACTACAGTGTGGTACACTGGCGTAGTGTGGAAAAATCCACGGTTAGGGAAAACGAGATATTTCTACGCAGATACAGTAATTTAGAATAAATTCTAAATTACTAAAATACGCTGGTCGCACCCGAGAGCACAGTGCTCTCTCTGGCTGATGGGTGGACCCAGGGCCCACTGTCGGCCTCTTCTCCTACCTCTGGCTCTCTCTTCTCACTCGTGCGCTCTCCCGCGCTTCCTGCACCGGCGATGCCTAGCTCGTAGGGCATCGAGGTCGTACCGTGGTAGTGCGCGGCGTGCTAGCTGCCGGGGCAGCGTGCACTCACCTCGCGGGCCAGTGTGTTGTCGGCACTGCTCGCGGACTCGCCTCCGAACACCGGCGGTCGAGCGACGAGGGGTGCTGGTGGACCTCGCCCACCGTACACCGATCTCGAGATATAAAACGACCGCGGTGCTCCTCTCTTCTTCCTCACACCTGGCCTCGCTCCTACTCCTCCTTCCTTCTCCTTCATTACTGCTAGCAGGAGCTCGAGCCGAGGCTCTAATGGCGGAGGCGATGCCGGACTGGTATGTGGTCCTGGTGTGTGGAGGTTTGGCGGTGCTGTTGGGGTTCTCCGTGCTCCTGTGCGCGATGATCCTGGATGATCGTCGTGATGCTGCCGCTCGAGTGCTAGCTCTTCGCGGCGGCGGCGATCACGTGGATTAGGCGCGGCATCGGGGCTGACTGCTGTCGGTGTGCTGGGGCAGCTCGCGCTCGAATGAACACTCACAAATCTCTCTCACTGAGACTGTGGTGTCCTCGAGTGTGGTTAGTTAGGCGCAAAAATGTGCTCAAGGATTTGTAATAGTGCCCGAGGTCGAGTGGTTGCTGCTGAGAGTTGATACGATGCTGCGCGAATAAAATCTATGCCGTGAAAATATATACGCAGCAGTGACTCGGGGAAAGAAATCTCCTCAAAAACATGTTGCGAGAGAAAATAATTAAAACAAAACTAACAGCAGTAAAACTGCTCACATAACTAAAACTAAAGAAAATCGGATCCCTCGCACAAAATTTTGGGAACCACGAACATGCTACAACACATAAAGTACTGGGATAATAAATACAGCGGAGGCGTTTACAAGGAAAACGGCAAAAAGACAGGGTCCTGAGAAAACGCCTCTGGTACTGGGGCACACTCCTCTTCTATCGGAGGAAGCGGGTTGACCAGTCGATGAATGCGCCCTTCTTGGCCAGGCCTCAGTGGTCTGCCAATAGCGATCCGAGGATTTAAATCAGCGAGGCTCTGGAGATAACCCATTACCCGCTGAGTTAAACGCTCCTGAGCGATAACGTATTGGGCAAGGTTGGCCAGTACTGGATCTCTCTCAATACGCCCACCGGGAAAAGATGCAACTTCTCCGGGTGCTGCACGACTCGGAAAATAATAGTATCCTCGCTCGCTGGCATAGGGTACCGCGAATCGAAGACGAGTAAGCGCCTCGTATGCAGCAGCTTCTATGGCCATATGCGGAGTCGGCATGGACTTCCCCACGAAGGAGACTTCCGTTGGGTCTTGGTTTGGGTAGGCGTGAGGGATGTGCACCACTGCCCAATATTTTGAGGTGGATGGGGTGATCCTCGATTTGAGCAACTCGTACTGGGGTGGACGGGTGGCACTCATGGTACTGCAGGTAAAGTCCCACAATAATTTAACAAAACTACCCGGGGTTGCGTCCGGGGTTCTCAGATAGATACTGGGGGTCGGCATGGCAAAGGAATGGCTGTGGGTGCTGCGCACGTAGGTGAGGGGGTACTCGGTAAGGTCACGAAATGGCCTTTATATAGCAGCGGGGCCGGGTTATCCACCGGGGTGAAGGGTAACTGGTTGTCGATCCTGTTCTCGGGTCAACGCCACAGATATACATATCACATAAATGTGACGCATTACTGTGGGTGCCGTCGGGGTTGGTCTTGGTAGCTGCGCCCGAAATTTAAAAAAAATGCAACTGTACGCTAACGTACACATGCATGGCTACTATTCCAAAATAAGGGCGCTCAAGCAGACAGCATGCAATAAAAGCGATACAAGACCACACCATTACAAAGCGTAGGAAAACTGAGGCTCGATGCCACTCGAGCGACTTAGTCTACTTCGTTAATGTCTAAGTGGGCTGGCCTGGCGGATGCCGAGGTTTCTCCACGGGTTCCGCCGTCGGGATTTGCTGGTTGAGGTTGAGGGGCTGCAGGGTCGGGGTAATGGTGATGACCATCGCGGGGGTTGTTGGCCACAATCCCGTTGGAATGGGTTCCCAAAAGGCGACGAAGCGCTTCTGGGGTCACCAAAGCACTCTGGTTGATGGCTGGCGCAGACCTCAAGGGATCGATCGGGTGTCCGAACAGCACGACTGGGTTGTTGGCGTCGGGCTCCGCTTCTCCTCTCGCCGGGGCTCGGCGAACCAGTTCTCCACGAGCTGCGATCAGATCGAGGGTGACCTGATCGAACAGTTGCTCTAGTGCGCTTACATAGCGCACCAGATGCAACAGTGCAGGATCTGTCTCGTGATCTCCGTTGGCAACATGGGGCGGCCTACCATACCCGTCACGACTGGGGTAGTAGTAGAACGAGCGACAGTTAACTCTGGGCGACAAGTGCCAGAGTTGAACTATAGCTTCTCGGGCTGCCAGTTGGATGGCTTGAGGCTCAAAGGAAGTTGTCCTTCCCGTGAACCTGTAGGGGCGTTCTGGCGACAGACCCCTACCATAGATGTGCACAGTGGCCCAGTACTGACGGCTCTCACCGTACATGGGTCCCTGGTACACAACATATTCAGGAGACTCCTCTAACACATAGGCACGGCGGGTGAGGTTTGCGAGCACGGTCACAAAACCTCCAAGGTTGGTCGCTGTGGTCTCATTGTGAACAATGGGGCCAGGCATCGTGGCTTGGTTTGGGGAAAGAGGCTGTGCTGTGATGAGGCTAGCGTGCCCCTTTTTATAGGGAAAGGGGACGGAGTCTTCCTCCGCACGCTTGCGATAGAGACAGGTTGGGTGTCGGTCACTGGCGCGTGATCGACGGGCTAGGCTGATAGGTTGGGCACCGTCCGCCGAAAGGCGTCGGGTCACTGTGGAGCTATCTTACGCGGGAAGCTTGACCGGGTTTTGGCTAAGGTCTGGTGGTGTGGTTAACCTAGGATTATTGACCTGGCTAAGATACGGTTAGCCAATGGTCAGCCTGGCTCTGATACCAAGCCTGTCACGACCGGATTTTTGGGATATAATTTCCCAGAAAAACGGCCTTGTGCTCACCAGCCCCAGGATTACTGTTAGCTGATGAGGCACCAACTTGATACAAGAATTCCAAGCAAGGTACAAAAATATGTAGTACAAGACCATTGTGGCCTAGGAGTACAACACTTGGTTTCTAGCGGAAGCGGTTGGATACATCTGCGTCTATGGGACTCCATTTCCCACAAGAACAGCTGACCAGGATAACTCCTATCTTCGCGAGGCTGCTATTGTCAACACGTAGGTTCCGAGGTTGTCACCGCGATGCTTATCTCCAAGAGGGGAATCTGGCCAAGACAATAGCCAGGGACAAGCCTGTGAGTACGTTTGAATGTACTCGGAAACTTTAGGAACACGGGTATAATGTAATAAGGGACAATCAAGCTCCGAACTAATTATGATCACAACATCTGCCACGAAAGTCTGCGTTGCTCGCATGCAGAGATAATATGAACATGCAGTACGTGGGTGAGGACTATGAAAGTACTCGCAAGATAGTTCGAACATAAAATATAACAAATGTGAACACGATGCAGGAGCACAGGTTAACAAGTGCAATCAGACATAGAGATAATGATGCATGGGAGACAAAAGAGAAGTCGGGCGGTAGTCCTCCCGAAATCCCAAAGTAAAATACTGAGGGCCAAGCGAGTGTCTGAATGACTCCTCGAGAAGAAAACGCAAGAGTAAATATCCAAAAATAAATACTGGGTGCCAAACGAGTGTCTGAATGACTCCTCGAGAGGAAAATGCAAGAGTAACCATGCCGCAGTCGGGTGTCTGAGCGACACCACATAAAGGGCTTTTAAAAGATAAATAAGCAACAAGCATGCCGCAGTCGGGCGTCTGAGCGACGCCACAGAAAGGGCTTTATAAAAGAATAATCACAGTGAGTATCCAGGAGGTAGAACCATCCCAGGGATACTCAATAAAATACATAATGTAAATGGTTAGTCCATACTAATAATAACAAAATTAAAACATGATCCTCAGATGTCACAGGTCATGAACACAAATCTAGTCTAGCCGTTTCTCCATCCGAAGACCGTCACTGAGCTCTAGCTAAATCGTTCTCCATCCGAAATACCGTTACTATGATCCAGTTAGCCGTGTCTCCATCCGAAAACCGTCACTGAGTTCTAGTTAAATCGTTCTCCATCCAAATACCGTTACTAGATTCAACTCAGACTGTGGTCCTTACTCAAGAACATGGCTATCCAACAGGATATATCCTCTGCAGAGGGAGTACTATTTTCCCACGAGTAACGGATTTACTTAGTCCATCGGGACTAATTCCGCCTACGGCCTTTTAATTGAAAACACGCCTGACCTGCACACACCAGCTTAACTCACCGATGTCTGGAATCACCCACGACACCTGCCAAGCAAAACTCTAAGTGGGGAGGCTACAACCTCGACGTAGCATGGGATCAAATTTCTATACGCGCGCTCTAAGGGGTGCCCCCCTCTCGGTCCCAACCGGAAACACCCATGCCCCCGGACCAAGTGGCATGCCTACCGGAGGCCTCCGGTATCTTCCACTATGGCCTCTCTGTACGGTGTGTGCTTTGGTAAGGGGTTGACAACTTACTGAACCATACCCCGTCTGCGACAGGGGCAAGTGGTGGTACCAACAAATAGGGAAGCTACTGGCCAAGACTCAACCTACGACCGACTCAGGTGGTCCAAGTATCCTCCAACA
Organism: Triticum aestivum; assembly: GCF_018294505.1. Taxonomy (NCBI): domain Eukaryota; kingdom Viridiplantae; phylum Streptophyta; class Magnoliopsida; order Poales; family Poaceae; genus Triticum; species Triticum aestivum. Next base: position 386,079,703 of record NC_057808.1, on the reverse strand, counting down.
ATATTACCATTAATGGAATAAATCACCACTCATCAAGCCTCACCATGCCATACCGGACCTACTCGTCTCGACGAGGGACTAAGGACAAGCTCGTGTCTACCCAAGACCACGACCTTTCCCGGCTTCCTTCCGGTATGCATGGGGAGCTCACGAGATTGATCCAAACCACTAGCGTATCCATTGTTGACCACAAAATATCTCCAAAAAGCACTCATGCACGAGACTTTATCGTTACATAAGGATAACGCACACTCCAAGCCAAATGGTGTTGTAAACGTATCAGAACACCGCAACAAAATCTTATGCCAGAGTTCAGAAATGCTTGCCTTCAAGAGTATGCAAAGGATGCACTTTTTTGAAAGCTTTCTCTTCTCTCCATTATCCCTATTTTGCAAAATATCCAAATAACAAATATTTCAAACACAGTACAAAAAGTTGTCTCAAATATTTTTTAAATAAATCTTAAAATAAACTAGGTGAAATTTGAGAGAGGTAGGAAAAAGAATCAACTCATTTGGAGTTTTATTTTGAAAGTTCTAGCTGGTCAAAGTCTGGTCAAAACTCTGGTCAAAACTCTGTTTTTAAAAAAACCAGAAAAGAAAATGCTTCGAGGGGAATACGCTTTCGCAGCAGAGGAGACGTACTCGGGACTTATGCGCCTTCACTTAAAACAGAGAAGACGGCGCGCGGGTCGCTGACAGTGGGTCCAGAGGGCCCACTGGTCAGGTTTGACCGTTCTTCCCTCCCTCCTCTCTCTCTCTCTGCCCGAACGGTGGCGGCCTCCGGCGATCGCCGTCGACGAACGGCGGCTCCTCGAGGGCATCTGAGGGCAGGGATGGACTGGCCAGACCGAGGCGGTCCTCTTGGTGGTCGCTGGGTCGTCGGGGGTGGCAGAAATCGCCGGCGGCGAGCTCCGCGGCGGAGGGGGCTACGGTGGAGAAGTGGTTTCTGGGCTCCGGTGGTCTCCGATCGAGGTTGGGTAGCTGGGCAGCTCCGCAAGGACAAGGGGAAGCTACTGGTGGCGTTGGTTGGGCGAAAGAGTGGCTGGCTGCGACGTATTTCACCGGAGTTCGGCGGCGGCCGAACTGGCCGGAGTTGGGGGAGGTGGCCTCTCCGGGCCAATCCGCTGCTTGGGGGGAACTAGGGGGAAAACCTGGGGTCGCCTGAGTGCTCGGTGGGGCTCGGGGTTCCCTTTAAATAGGCGCTCGAGGTTGGACCGCGGCGGCTGGGGATAAGATCGCCGGCGACAGCCGTGCTGTAGCCGCAGGGCGACGTGGCGGCGACGAACGCGTGCCGACGAGCTTCGGGATAAGGTCGAGCTATTCACAGGGGCAGCTGGCGCGCTGGTGTGGTTTGGGCGGTGCCGAACATGGCAGAGGCCGCTGCCGACGCCGGCATGCCGCCAAGGGCTCTGCCAGCGGCGCTGCAGGGCGCCAGAGATGGCGTGGAGAGGAGGCGAGCTAGTGCGCGGTTCAGCGGTGGAGCAGGGGCCAGGGACGGGTCGCGTCGAGTGCGGCAGCGCGGCGCGGCGGCTCAGTGCGCGCGCGTGCAAAACGTGCGCTCTGGGCACGCCCAGAGCACGCACGGAACCCGCTCGACGAAATGCCAGGGCGGTCTAGAGCGCGAGGGTGAGGCTGGCAATGAACAGGACAGGGGTAGGGGTGGCTAGGAGCTCAGTGGACAAGGTTTCTGAGTCATTGGAGCAAGTTCACAGTGCAAACAAGGAACTCATGCCAAAACAGACTGTGCACACCAAGTGTTCGACAGAATGCCAAGTGCACTTAGGCAACTCTTGGAGTGGCCAAAATCTCCAGATCAGGGTCTCTTTAGGTGTGGAAGATGAAGGCAAGATCATATGGGCAAAACCAGAAACTTGTTAGTGCAAGTTTTGCAAAACTCCAGTTTTGGACAGAAAGAAAAAGGGTTTATTGCATGCACTTAAAAACCTCCAATGAGTCCACTCTCCTGGCTTAAGGGTTTTGAAGGGAGGACTACAATTAGGAAAAAGGGTCATGGGCACCAGAGCAAAATAAAATAGGGTTGCAGTACAAATCACCAAATTGGACCAGAATGCAAAAGAGGTTGTTTTACTCAAATTTTTCAAAGAACATCACTGGGTTTTTGCATGAAGATGAATTGTAGGCATCCACTGACATCTCCAAACACTTGGAAGAATTTTTAAAGAAATATTTAAATGGGTTGTAGTGCAAAAGTGCCCACTGGACCAGATTGGAAAAGTTGGTGTAGAGCTCAAAATCTCCAATGGCCAAAAGGTATTTTTGCATAAAAGTGATGTGGAAACATCACATGACATCCCCAATTTTTGGTGGAAATTTTAAATGCATTTGTCAAATGGTTGTAGTGCAAAACAGGCTCCAAATCCAAAAGAAATCATCTTAAAAGAATAAAGCTCTGAGAAAAACAAATCTTGCAAATTTAAATCCACTGATAAAGAATTGTTTTATCATAGAGAGTATTCAAGTCCAACAATACTTTTTGGAAGTTTTCCACTTGAAGTAAAAATCCATAAAAACAAAAGGGTAAATCTTGACAAATGGAAAAGTTTTATTTCCTGGCAAAATTTTAAATCAATAAATCAAGGTCAAAATTTTGGGGTGTCACAACACTACCCCCCTGATGACGAGGGCTTCGTCGAGGTAAGCGTGGCTACAGTGTGCCGCCTCGAGGGCTCTCACTGTAGCCTTACCTCGTCTTGTCTCCTTAATATGGCACATGCTTCGAGGAAGGGGGTAGCCGGCTTCTGGGGGCCGGCTACGCCCTTGGCCGACTGGGGGAGGCCGGGCCGCCTTCGCGCCTCTCTCTGGCTGAAGGGGCCCGCCGCCCATGGGCCGTACTGGCGCCAGTCGTGGGTGACGTTGAGGCCAGCATGGCTACAGTGTCGAGCCGGATGGGAGATGGCCGTCCCGTACAGCGTCCTGTGGCCATGCCTGCCTCGGGCTTCGGGGGTAGTGGGCCGCACTGTGGCCACACCCCGTCTTGTCACCGTTATGTGGGTGTAGTTTTGGTGGGTGCAGTCTTGGCCGGCTTCTTGGGGTCGGCGCTCTTCGTGGCCGGCTCTGGGGAGTCGGCGTTCTCTATGGCCGGCTTCCTGGAGTCAGCCATCCCGTGGTTATCTTGGGGGGAGGTTGCTGAGGCTGGGTCGCCTTCTGAGAGTCGGCTTCAGAGGTAGCCGCCCGGGGAAGGCGGCCCAAGGCTTGAAATGCTTGTAGGCCCAAATGGCCTGATAATTTTCTGAAGAGCCAGGGGCAGTCGGTTAGGCTACCCGTGGCCATTTACTCAGACAGAGGCGCCCTAGGGTTTCCCCTAGGGGGCGGCGGCCAAGCAGATTGGATCTCCCTAGGGAAAATCCTAGGGAGACTTGCCCCCCAAGCCTAGCAGGTGGAGGCTTGCCTCCCAAGCCAGGTGGAGGCGCCCCACCTCCCCAAGTAACGTGGGAAAGGGTGTGGGGGGCGCACCACCCCTTAGTCGGCTGGTTTGCCCCTTCCCCTTTGGCCCATGAGGCCCTCCAACACTTGCCGGGGCTCCCGAAACACCTTTCGGTCATGCTGGCCATAGCCTGGTACCCCCGGAACACTTCCGGACTCCAATACCCTTCGTCCAATATATCGATCTTCACCGCCGGACCATTCCGGAACTCCTCGTGATGTCCGGGATCTCATCCGGGACTCCGAACAACCTTCGGTAACCACATAATATTTCCCATAACAACTCTAGAGTCACGGAACCTTAAGTGTGTAGACCCTACGGGTTCGGGAACCATGCAGACATGACCGAGACACCTCTCCGGCCAATAACCAATAGCAGGATCTGGATACCCATATTGGCTCCCACATGTTCCACGATGATCTCATCGGATGAACCACGATGTCGGGGATTCAATCAATCCCGTATACAATTCCCTTTGTCTATCGGTATGTTACTTGCCCGAGATTCGATCGTCGGTATCCCAATACCTCGTTCAATCTCGTTACCGGCAAGTCTCTTTACTCGTTCTGTAACGCATGATCCCATGGCTAACTCATTAGTCACATTGAGCTTATTATGATGATGCATTACCGAGTGGGCCCAGAGATACCTCTCCGTCATACAGAGTGACAAATCCCAGTCTCGATTCGTGCCAACCCAACAGACACTTTCGGAGATACCTGTAGTGCACCTTTATAGCCACCCAGTTACGTTACGACGTTTGATACACCCAAAGCATTCCTACGGTATCTGGGAGTTGCACAATCTCATGGTCTAAGGAAATGATACTTGACATTAGAAAAGCTCTAGCAAACGAACTACACGATCTTGTGCTATGCTTAGGATTGGGTCTTGTCCATCACATCATTCTCCTAATGATATGATCCCGTTATCAATGACATCCAATGTCCATGGTCAGGAAACCATAACCATCTATTGATCAACGAGCTAGTCAACTAGAGGCTTACTAGGGACATGTTGTTGTATATGTATTCACACATGTATTACGGTTTCCAGTTAATACAATTATAGCATGAACAATAGAAAATCATCATGAACAAGGAAATACAATAATAACCATTTTATTATTGCCTCTAGGGCATATTTCCAACAGGGGGGTAGCAATGCCGTCCGTGAGGGGGGCCACAGAAGATATCGAACCCTTAATCCTGCATATGTGCTGCAAAACCTGATCATGCTCTGTTGGCTTAATTGTGTGGTCCTGAAGGTGCTTTCGAACTTATGCATTGGTGCATGTGTCATGGTAGTGGAAGTTATGAACAAATTTTTATGTCACCCTGAAAGATCATTCTTCGCATTGAGATGGTGAATTTCTTATTTCTTTGGATAGACAAATTTGTCAAGGAATGTTTGCTACAAAAAAAGGGGCAAATCAGTTGCGCAAGATTTTGTTAGCAAAGATAATAGCTGTCAGGATCCCAGTTTGGTTCATCCCTACAGTTACTATGCTCCCTGGAAAAGGGGCTCTCTCCTGCGCCGGGCCATAGGGGAGTGTGTGGGCCAACTCTGTCAGCTTCTGGACTTTGTTTCCTCTCTGGGCGGCCCACCTCCCAGACTCTAGAGTTTTTCCTTTCAAGTGTCGTTGTGGCAGGATGGGAAACGAGGGATCACGGCTGCGCCCGGCACATGCAGCGTATGTTCTCTCTGGTGGCGGAGGGTATCTGTGCAAAGTGGCCCTGCTCCGTATCATCTTCCTCTTGCTGTCGCCCTGGTCTGTCCTGCGGCGTCTTGCCCTGGTTCTAGCTGTGGTTGACCGGTTGGTACTTTCCCCTCCCTTTTGTTCCAACTTAGGTTTTTCGGGTCTCGATTTTGGGGGCTGTCGGTGGGATCGATTTATGCATTTGCATGAGGTTCGGTGGATTGGGACAGGGGATTGACGCCTCGTTATTGATTCGGTCAGAAATTGAGAATGCTTCCTTTAGAGATCTGTAGTGTTTTCATGTGAAGGGAATATTGAAGGAGATTAGACTGCCTTGCTTGCGTCTGGATGCTCACGCACTGAAATTTGTTAAGTTTGTTCAGCTTCTATTGTCCATTTATTAGTGGTAGCCATTTGTGCTCCCAAGCACAGTTTGTTGACTCTACTTGGTTTGGTGATGGTTGGCTGTTTAAAATTTTCTTCTAGATGGCTGATGCTTTGCGTGTGGCTGGGCGGTGTGGTCGCAAGCGCCCTTGTATTTCTTTTTCTGCCCAGCTGTTTTTTCCTTTCCCTCAGACCCTATTGCCATATGCATAACCAAAATATGTCTCAGTTTACCCTGATACGTTAAAGGGAAAGAGACTACAAGCTGACTGTACATGTACTTCTTACTCACAACTATACTTTTACATGTGCACTATTAACTTCCCCTCATTTGTTTTAATAGTAGGCTTACTGAAAGCACTTCACATTCATTTTATTTCGCCAGTGGTGGAATGATGATGTCCAGAAGGCGATTAAAGAGAAGAAAGATTACTTCAGACGCCTATACCTGGATAGGAGTGCAGACAACATAGAGAAGTACAAGACGGCGAAGAAGGCCGCAAAGCGAGCTGTTGGTGAAGCAAGGGGTCGGGCATATGAGGACCTCTACCAACGGTTAGGCACGAAGGAAGGCGAAAGGGACATCTATAAGATGGCCAAGATCCGAGAGAGGAAGACGAGGGATATTGGCCAAGTCAAATGCATCAAGGACGGAGCAGGCCAACTCTTGGTGAAGGATGAGGAGATTAAGCATAGATGGCGGGAGTACTTCGACAAGCTGTTCAATGGGGAGACTGAGAGTTCTACCATTGAACTGGATGACTCCTTTGATGAGACCAGCATGCGTTTTGTGCGGCGAATCCAGGAGTCTGAGGTCAAGGAGGCTTTAAAAAGGATGAAAGGAGGCAAGGCGATGGGCCCTGATTATATCCCCATTGAGGTATGGAAAGGTCTCGGGGACATAGCGATAGTATGGCTAACCAAGCTTTTCAACCTCATTTTTCGGGCAAACAAGATGCCAGAAGAATGGAGACAGAGTATATTAGTACCAATCTTCAAGAACAAGGGGGATGTTGAGAGTTGTACTAATTACCGTGGAATTAAGCTGATGAGCCATACAATGAAGCTATGGGAGAGAGTCATTGAGCACCGCTTAAGAAGAATGACAAGCGTGACAAAAAATCAGTTTGGTTTCATGCCTGGGAGGTCGACCATGGAAGCCATTTTCTTGGTACGACAACTTATGGAGAGATATAGGGAGCAAAAGAAGGACTTGCATATGATGTTCATTGATTTGGAGAAGGCCTATGATAAGATACCGCGGAATGTCATGTGGTGGGCCTTGGAGAAATACAAAGTCCCAGCAAAGTACATTACCCTCATCAAGGACATGTACGATAATGTTGTGACAAGTGTTCGAACAAGTGATGTCGACACTGATGACTTCCCGATTAAGATAGGACTGCATCAGGGGTCAGCTTTGAGCCCTTATCTTTTTGCATTGGTGATGGATGAGGTCACAAGGGATATACAAGGAGATATCCCATGGTGTATGCTCTTTGCGGATGATGTGGTGCTAGTTGACGATAGTCGGACGGGGGTAAATAGGAAATTAGAGTTATGGAGACAAACCTTGGAGTCGAAAGGGTTTAGGCTTAGTAGAACTAAAACCGAGTACATGATGTGCGGTTTCAGTACTACTAGGTGTGAGGAGGAGGAGGTTAGCCTTGATGGCCAGGTGGTACCTCAGAAGGACACCTTTCGGTATTTGGGGTCAATGTTGCAGGAGGATGGGGGTATTGATGAAGATGTGAACCATCGAATCAAAGCTGGATGGATGAAGTGGCGCCAAGCTTCTGGCATTCTCTGTGACAAGAGAGTGCCACAAAAGCTAAAAGGCAAGTTCTACAGGACAGCGGTTCGACCCGCAATGTTGTATGGCGCTGAGTGTTGGCCGACTAAAAGGCGACATGTTCAACAGTTAGGTGTGGCGGAGATGCGTATGTTGAGATGGATGTGTGGCCACACGAGGAAGTAACGAGTCCGGAATGATGATATACGAGATAGAGTTGGGGTAGCACCAATTGAAGAGAAGCTTGTCCAACATCGTTTGAGATGATTTGGGCATATTCAATGCAGGCCTCCAGAAGCTCCAGTGCATAGTGGACGGCTAAAGCGCGCGGAGAATGTCAAGAGAGGGCGGGGTAGACCGAATTTGACATGGAAGGAGTCCGTTAAGAGAGACCTGAAGGATTGGAGTATCACCAAAGAGCTAGCTATGGACAGGGGTGCGTGGAAGCTTGCTATCCATGTGCCAGAGCCATGAGTTGGTTGCGAGATCTTATGGGTTTCACCTCTAGCCTACCCCAACTTGTTTGAGACTAAAGGCTTTGTTGTTGTTGTTGAAGGTAACATGATAGGATGGTATAGAAGGTTATAGTTATATGTGCTATGAGCTTATGATTACCTGATGTAACTGATTGCATTTTATGATTCTCTAAGTTGCTGCTTTATCTGATGTTATGAAAACAACAGAGTTTAAGGAAAATAAACCTTGCTGATTGCTTTCTCTAGGATTGCCATCCCAAGCACATGGTAGATACCTTTTGTGCCGCGCGATGGTCATTAAGCTGATATCATTAATTTGGTATGAGTGGAATTCTGTTCCATCAACCTGTCACACTTTACAATGACATGTGAGTCCGTCCGTCCCTGATCTTTTCAACTATTCTACACTTCTATTGCACATATTTATCTGTATTTGATCAAATCAAATGTACCTCCTTTTAATCCGGAAAAATATTATTTGAGATGTAATTCAAATAATTACTCCTTTATTATTATCTGATGCATTATTGTATAGTTAGCTCGATTATGGCTTTGTGGGTTGTTAAATCCAAGTATCAGAATTTAACCAGATATGTGAGCCTCTGATACAATGGTTGGATACTTGCCGCTATTATTTTTACTAATTTTGGTGAGTATTATGGTCTTGCCATTGACCGGGAATATATCCACCTAGCGGTCATACTGATATATATGATCAACCTTTTTCCTATCTAATGTGTTTGCTTCCTTTGTGCCTAATCGGTTACCTGTTGACATTCTTTATAAATACACAGTTGAAGAAAGATTCGACTTAAGTTTTCTGTGACAAATTCAGCTGCTTGTCTTTGAAAAAGACAACCCGTCAGATGTACTACAAGATAAACATGATGTGTTTGTATCATACCTTTTTTTTTGTGGCAAACATGATGTTTTTGTAGCTGAGTTCCTTCTTACAAACAGTGAATTATGCTGCCCTTTTTGGTTATATCCTGTTGCTGCTGATGCACTTGGTTTGCTTCATGGCATTGCTCCAGGTGAGCATGTGTAGTACAGGGATAGGTTGCAGCTAGCACACATTTCCTTCGTTTTACAAGCATCTTCCGGTGAAAATTTCAGATTGGAGGCTTGGAGGATGGGCTCCCGCGACTCGCCTGGCGACTCGTCGGGCGGCGCCGATCCCGCCGCCCCTACACCCACGTCACCTCCTGCTCTCTGCTTGGGCCTGTCCGGCCCGATGGAGCGCCGGAGCGGCCGTCGGCTCCGCTCCTTGTCCGCTGCCCGGACCGCTCTGCTGCTGCCGGGCGCCCTGCACTGCCGCCCCGTGCCGTTGACCTTGTCCCCCGCCCAGGTATCGCCTTCCGCGTCCGTGTCGTCGCTGCTTTCCTTTCTGGTGTTGCCTTCGACCCCTCTGAGTTCCCTGCTCTTTCCCACCCCGGCATCGTCTGGGTCGTCATACCGTTCGTCGCCGGATGTTTTTCTTGCGACGGCGTGTCCTCCCTCCTGTCGTATTTCTTCTGTGCCCCCCCTGGAGCGGCTGTCTGCGGTTCAAGTTGCGCCGCGCGTGTTCTCGGTTCGGGTGGCGAGTGCTGCGGTGGCGCGGTTCCTGGCGGCAGTTTCGCCGGGGCTCCTCATCGCCGTCAACCTGGGCGTCCACGCCTCCCTCCGCGAGGCGGAGGCTGACGTGGCATCTTCGCGTAAATGTGCGGCCCGCGTGCGGCGCCTCTTGCACCAACCCACTGTTGCTGCGTCTGCTGCCCCCCGTCGCCCTCGCCTTAAACTGCTGCCCATCCGCTGTCACATCCCCGCGGCGCCGCAGAGGCCTTTGCTTCTCCCCCTGCCCACGCCGCTGACCCCTGTCCCTAGTTGCGATTGGCCGGGATTGGACCCTGAGGTCACTGACGCCCGCCTTAACTGCCCTGCTTCCTTCCATCCTGTCGCTCTTCGGGGTGACACCGCGTGCGGCGCGGGCGACGAGACCGCGGCTGCGTCCCATGCGGGCGCTAGCGCCCCATTCACTCCCCGCGACCCACCCTCACCTGCCGCCTTCACTGCATCGCTGGTGGAGACCAGCCCTTACCTTCAGGCGCTACTCTCCCCCGCTGCCCCAGCCAAACACCCCACACCTCGCCCCCCACAGCCAGAGCTCTCGCTCAACGGCTGCTTCCGCTGTCTCTCCATCCGCCACTACGTCAAGGACTGCCGGGAGCCCGTCCGGTGCCGGTGGTGTCGCGTGTCTGGACATCGCGCGTCCTCCCCTTGTTGTGCCATGGCCCCGAAACGCAGTAACGCCCCTCCCAAGGCTGCTTCCTTCCCCGGGAGCACGGGCGCGGCGCCCCCGCCTCCCCCTGCTCGCCGCCAGTCCACCCCCTACCCACGCGCTCGGCCCTCGGCTTCCCCTGGGCGGGCCTCTCCCATCCAGCCCCGGCGGCTAGAGGTGGGCGAGTCGAGCTCCGCCCCGCCCCCCTCCGTGGTTGCGGCCGGAGTTGCCGCCGACGCGTCGCACTTCCCGCCTAGCAACCGCGACATCTCTATCACGGAGGTGATCCGTTCGCCACCGCCGTCTCCTCCTGGGTTGGCTGGGGAGCGCGGGGCCCCGGACGTCCAGGTCCAGTCGCCGGGCTCGGATGGGCTGCCTCCCGGGCTCTTGGCCTTCCGGGACCGCGTCTCCTCCGACTCGTCGGACTCGCGTCTTTCTCTCTCCGTGCGTTCCGCCTCGTCCATGTCGTCGGGCAACTCCATCCCGTCGGTCATTGCCGACTCGGAGCGTCCGGACGTCGTCGAGGTCTTCATGCCGGAAGGGGACTACGACGCGGCGCAACGGCTCGTCGTCGTCGTCATCGTCCCTCCCAGCGCCTTCCACAACCTTGCGGTGCAAGCTGCTGTCCTCGACAACATCGGCCACCTCCTGCCCGAAGTCGTCCCGTCCTCGGTCGGGGCTATGTACCTCCGCTTCGCGACCTGGGAGGACAGACGTTAGGCGCTTCGCCACCAGCCATTCATGCACGAAGGCGCGCGGATCGACCTCTTCCCTGAGGAGGAGTACGATCGCGTCGCCCCCCGCCTTGACGTGTGTGCGGTGCTGGCCGCCACCGGCTTCCCTGCCGAGTTCCTCACCCCGAACTGCATCCCCGCCATGTTCTCGGGCTTCGGCAAGGTGTTGGAGCTCGACCCCCTGGTGCTGTTTGGCCGCGAATTAGCCACCGTGCGGGCCGTGGTCTTGCTCAAGAACCCGCGACGCGTCCCCTGTGACGTGTGGCCGCTGGGGGGGCAGTGGGGCACGCGCATTGTCGCGGTGCGTCCCGTGCGCGCCTGGAGCCGCGACGACTCCTTCTCTGCTGACGGGGCCTACCTCCCATTCTTCTCTGAGCCGCCGCCTCCCTTTGCTCACAACGCCGTGGTCCTCCTGGGGCAACCAGTGGGAGCGCATGCTGGGGGGGCCCGCGGGCATGCAAGCCATGCACGTCGGCGCCCGCGGGGGTGGGCAACGCCTCGCCTGTATGTTGCGCCTCTTGGGTGCTCCCCCCTGAGCCTCAGCCCGCAGCGGCGCATCCCTGCGTCCCCCGCTGCTGGTGGGGGCCCGCCTGACCTGGTCGGCGCGGCCTCCGCCGGGCAGGCCCCGGCGTCTAGCAGTCGCTCCAGCGTCGCGCTGGTGGAGATTGACGAGCCCGGTCACGGGGTGGTGGCGCCGCCGCCCGAACGACGCTGGAGCGCGCGGATTGCCCGTGACGAGCCGTCCAACTGGATGGGCATGGAAGAGAAGGCCATGCGGCTTAGGGCTCTTCGTGATGCTCTGACCGGCTGCTCGCCGCGCCTCAAGTCTAAGGTGGCGAAGGCGAAGATGCTTGACGGGGTGCTCGAAACGTTGACCGCGGCGGCCGGGCGCTCGGCGGCTGCGATCCCGTCTGCACTGGCGCATGCTAGCTCCGATGATTAAGATGTCTCCGTGTTTCACTCCGTGTCGCGCGTGTGGCGCCTATCCCCCCCGCCCTCTATCGTGTCCTAGGGCTAACTATGCGGGTATCTACAGCGTTTGTGCTGTCCGCCGCGGTAGTGTTAGTTTGTACCCCGTCAAGGGCGTGGTGTCGTCTCTGTTTTCTTTCCTATCTGTACTTGGTGCTTCTGTCTGTGATGGATAGTGCCTCGTACTCTAAACTCTCGTTCCTGTGTTGGAACGTGCAAGGGCTGGGGGACGCTGACAAGTGTAACGTTGTGAGGAACGCTATCCACACTGTCAACCCCGTCCTCGCTTGTATCCAGGAGAGCAAACTATCTGAGTTGTCCACCAGTAAGGCTCGCTCGTTCTTGCCTACCCGCCTCGGTTCGTTCGTGGCCAAAGATGCGGATGGTAGCAGAGGCGGGATCGTCACCGCTTGGGACCCCAGCGTCCTGAGTCTGTCCACGTCCTCGTCCTCCCGTTACACGCTTACTGCCTCCCTTTCTTCCACACGGTGCGCTCTCTCCTTCGGGATCACTAACGTTTACGCCCCCTCTGATCATGCCTTGACGGCGGACTTTGTTGAGGACCTCAGGTCGGTCTCGTTGGGCATCACCGGCCCCTGGCTGGTGCTTGGGGACTTTAATCTCATCCGCTTCCCTCACAAGAAGAATAACAACCGTTTTGATGCGTCTCGTGTGGCTGTGTTCAACTCCCTCGTTAACTCTCTTGCTCTGCACGAGCTCGCCCTGTCGGATCGGCTTTTCACATGGACGAGCAAGCGGGATCCCCCCACTCTGGCTCGTTTGGATCGCGTTTTCTTCGATTCCTCTTGGGACATCGCCTTCCCGGACTCATGTCTGTCGTCTCGTCCTCGTCCTACCTCGGATCATGTGCCCCTGGTGGTGGAGGCGGCGACGCGGATTCCTTCCTCCTCGCGTTTTTTCTTTGAGAACGCTTGGCTCCGCGACCCTCAATTTCTCCCCTCTACCCTCCCCTCCTGGTCGAGCACGGGGCCCGGTCGGTGCGTAGTGGGCTGCCTGGCAGCCCACAAGAAAAGGTTTCAGGCTGCAGCCAAGGTTTGGAAAAGGCTCCACAAATTCATTCCTACTTTTGATAATAATTGCAAATTTGTGATTGACCTGCTTGACTTCTAGGAGGAGTGTCATCCCCTGTCCTTTGATGAAAACCAGCTCAGGAAGGATGCGCGCGTGGCTTTGGCGGCTTCGATCCGGCGGCAGAGCATGTACTGGAAGCAGCGCGGGAAATGTCGTGCTATCTGTGAGGGGGACGAGAACACCGGCTTCTTCCATGCGAGCGCCTCCCACCGCCGCCGCGCCAACACGATCCGTGTCCTCGACGTCGACGGCGCGATGGTGATGGACCATGCGGGGAAGGCGGCAGCCCTGCTCACTTTCTACTCATAGCTGTTGGGCAGGGCTCGACCCTCCGTGTGGCGCTTCGACCTTGAGGCTCTCTACCGCGACGCGCCGAGGGTGGATGCGGCGGCCCTGGTCGCGCCGTTCTCGTCCAGCGAGATCAAGGAGGCGGTGAACCTCCTCGACCGGACTAGCGCGCCCGGACCGGACGGCATTGGCCCCGCGTTCTACCAGGCCGCTTGGAGTGCGGTCGCGGGCGACCTGCAGCGGCTTTTCGACGCGGTCCATGATGGCACCGCGGACCTTGACGCCATCAACCGCGCGTACATTGCCCTGCTGCCCAAGGGTGTGGGCGTGCCGACGCCAGGCGCTTTCCGCCATGTCTCCCTTCAGAACGGGGACGTGAAAATCCTCTGTCGTGGCCTCACATCGAGGTTGCAGAAGCAGATCGGGGGCATCATCGACGTCGACCAGTCTGGGTTCCTGGCGGGAAGGAGCATCTCCGAGAACTTCGTGTATGCCGCCGAGGTGGTCCAGTGCTGCCACAAACGGGGGGCGCCTGCCCTCGTGTTCAAGCTGGACTTCGCCAAGGCGTTCGACTCGGTCGACTGGGGGCGCTGCGCCGGATCCTCATGGCGCGCGGCTTTCCCCACCGGTGGTGCGCCTGGATGGACCTGATCTTTGAGTCCTCGCGGTCGGTGGTGCTGCTGAACGGCGTGCCCGGGCGGTGGTTCACGGTGTGCCGGGGGCTGCGGCAAGGTGACCCATGCTCGCCCTACCTCTTCCTCATCGTCGCCGATGTGCTGCAGCAGATGATCAGCCAAGATGGGGGGCTGTTCCACCCTCTCGTCGATGGCAAGCCCCCCTGGTGCTGCAATATGCCGATGATACGCTTGTCATCCTTCGCGCGGACACCGGCGCCGCTGCCCGCCTCCGCCGTATCCTCGACGACTTTGCGGCGGCGACGGGGCTGGACATCAACTTCGTCAAAAGTACTCTGGTCCCCATGCACGTACCCGAGGAGGTGTTGGTGGAGACCGTTGGCGCCCTTGGCTGCGCCGTTCAAGGGTTCCCGCAAGCCTACCTTGGGCTCCCGTTGTCGTGGGAAAAGCTCTGCTTCGCTGACTTCCTACCCATGATCGCGAAGGTTGACAAGTACCTGGCTGGATGGAGAGCCCGTCTTCTCTCCCCGGCCGGGCGTTTGGTCCTGATCAACGTTGTTCTCGACGCCCTTCCCACTTACGCCATGGCGGCGATGATGCTCCCGCCGGCGGTGATCAAGGAGCTCGACTTGCTCCGTCGGGCCTTCCTCTGGAATGCGGCCGAACGCGCCTCCGGAGCACAATGCCTGGTGGCTTGGGAGCGCATCTGCAGGACCAAGGCGGAGGGTGGGCTGGGCGTTCGAGACCTCGCCACGCAGAATCGCTGTCTACTGCTCAAGATGCTGCACCGGCTCCACACAGCCTCCTCGTCCTCGAGATGGGCCCTGTGGGTGTGGGCGGAGCTCGACGGCCGCTCCCTTCTCTCGTCAATGGCCAGCAGGAGCGCAGGGGAGCACAGCAGGGCGCTGGCGCGGCTGCTCCCGCTGTACCGCGGGATCACCAGGGTGACGGTGCGCGATGGGAGGCGGACGTCCTTCTGGCTCGACTCCTGGCTCCCGTGCAGGCCTCTCGCGGTGGCTCTTCCGGTGCTGCACTCGCACACGACGGTGAAGGAGGCCACGGTGTGGCGTGTGCGTGCGCGCGGCCTGGACAGTGTGCTGGTGCCCAGGCTTACCTCTGCCGGCGCCGTGGAGCGGGCTACCCTTCTGGCCCTGATCGGCGATAATGCTACGGGCACCGGCGACGACGAGCGCAGACCGATGTTGTGCTCGGACGCGCGTGGGAGCCTCATCACGGCGGCCGTCTACGCCCTGGAGAGATTCGGTGGCGTGCAGGCGTCGTTCGCGGCGTTCCTCTGGGGGTGCGCTGCTCCCTCCCGCGTTCGCTTTTTCGGGTGGCTCCTGGTCCAACGACGGGTCAACACAAGAGACGTCCTGTTGCGGAAGACCATCATCACGACGGAGGAGGCTAGTCCTGTCTGTTCGTGCGAGCTGGAGACGGCGGATCACATGGTGTTTGAGTGCCCTTTCGCCCGATCATTCTGGAGGGCGGTGGGGGTCGACGTGGTCGGCAAAGGCTATCAGGTGGGCACGCTCCAGGATCTTGACGTCCGGGGGGTGGTCGGGGATACTGCCTGCGCTACCTTCGCTCTTCTGTGCTGCTGGCAGCTATGGAAGCACAGGAATGCCGTGGTCTTCCGTGGGGCGGTGCCCTCCCTCGCCCGTCTTCTCGCTTACTGTAGGGAAGACTCGGCCCTGTGGCAAGGACGCCTGAAAGTTGTTGAACGATCGTGCGTCGACAGATGGCTACAAGTGTTCTCGTACCCTGGGAGGTAGCTC